>NC_056750.1:123096758-123194055 GCF_019279795.1 Protopterus annectens
TGATAAAAAATACTCATAATGTTCAGATCAAAAGGATACCAGCATACTTAACTCAACTAAAAGACTATAAAGAATATATACTTTCAGAAGTAAAACATTTTTTAGACATAAATAACACTCCTGAAGTCTCCATTGTTTATGTTTGGGATGCCTTAAAATCATATCTATATGGACAAAGTATCAGATGGTATAATAGTAAAAGGAAATCTTGGGATAAGGTATTGTTAGATATTCAAAATAAATTAGACTCGTATAAACATAATAATAAAGAAAATATTATGGACAAGAAAGTTATTGAAGAAATAAACAAACTAAATGAGAAATACAAAGAAATTTTAACTCATAAAGTTAAAATAACTTTAGAGAAATACAAGTTTTTGTCTTATTCAATAAGCCCCAAATACTTACATAGACTTAAAAATAAAACAAAAAGGTTGAATAAACAAAACCATATCAAAGAAATCTTTTCTCTAAGGAAAAAGAAGAATGTTTCTAGTATACCAGAAATACTAGATGAATTTAGAAATCACTTTCACAAAATTAACCATAATAATATTAACATGGAACCTAAAGATAAAATAAAGGAGTTTATAACCACAAATATGAATAAAAAGCAATAAACAACAGATTAAACTATTGGACAAGAGTATTTCATATACAGAAGTTATTACACAAATAAATAAGCTTAAATCAAACAAAGCACCGGGTAATGATGGTATTATACCAGAGATATATAAAATCCTTTCTAAAAATACATATTCATTAATACATAAGGTTTTTATTTTGGCCCAAACTGAGTTAATAACCCCCCCCATCTTGGCAATATACATTTATTTTGCCAATTTTAAAACCTAATAAAGATCCAACTAGATGTTCTTCATATTGGCCCATCTCATTACTTAATGTTGATTATAAAATGTTTATGAATATCTTTGCTGATAGATTGAAGACAATCATTCGGCGTTATAGATATAGATCAGACAGGCTTCATTGTAAATAGAAATACTTTTGATAATATAAGAAGAACTTTAACATTAATAGATTTTGCAAATAGGAAAAAGAAAGATTTAACACTTATTAGTCTTGATATAAGTTCAGCATTTGATTCAGTAAGTTGGGACTATCTGTTTACCTTAATGAAGTGCACAAACTTCTCGGATGCATTTGTAAATCTAATTGAACATTTATACAAAGGAACGTTGGCTTATATTAAGGTAGGAACATATGTTTCACAAAAAATACCCATTCTTAAAGGTACAAAACAAGGATGTCCACTTTCTCCACTATTATTCACTTTAGTAATGGAGCCTTGGGCTAATTTGATCAGAAACAGTACTGACATAGAGGGTTTTGAAATAGATGAAAATACAACATCCAAAATTCAACTTTTTGCAGATGATGTTCTAATTACATCAGCAGGATCTAATTCTTCTATACAGTCTCTATTTGATAACATGATGAATTTTAAAAGTATTTCTGGTTTAATATTCAATGAAGAAAAAACTAAAATACTACCTATATATACACGAAAAATATTCTCATTAGTGATTTTACTAAATATGTACCCAATTCAGGTCAGATAACTTATTTAGGTATAATACTATCTAAAGATATTAAATCTATTATATATAATAATTATAATACCTGTTTTCTTAATATACAAAATCTTTTAATACCTGGAATAATATGTTTTACTATGGAGGAGAGACTTACAATTATTAAAATGATAATATTCCCCAAGATTTTATACTTAATACAATCAATAATACTTCCACCTACAAAAATAATTATCAAGAAACTGAACACACTAATGTTAAATTTCTTATGGGCACCTAATAGACCTAGGATTGCATTAAAGAAACATACTAATAGCTGGTCTCAAGGGGGTATTTCTTTCCAGACTTTAATTTACATACTATCTCTTCTATTGTAAAAGTTATTACTTTATTAATAGATCAGTCATATGTCACAAAATGGAAAGATTATTGGGAGCTAATTAGTATACACTTCATGAAAATCTCCTTAACACATAAAAATATGATTGTAAATAACTCCATGTTATGGTTACTAAAGGGATTTTGTACTTCACCTATTACACCTAAACATATGGTTTGTTACCCATTAAATATTATTATTAGTTATCGTAACTTTATATTCATGCACCCTAAGTATAGGGAATGGAATTTTATTGTATTTCCTATAATGTATACTCAGGGTATGCTTTTGTCATCTACTTCTGAAGGAACTCATTTAGCTATAGATAATGATCTAAAGTACTGGTATCAGTTGAGATCTGATAATAAAGTTAAAAATCTAGATTTCTTAAAACAAGAATTTGATCTAAGAGAAACTTGCTGGTTAGAGGTTCAGACCTTTAGACAACATATCATTAATAAAATAGATTTAATGTCTATAACTGTTAAAGAATCTATTCCAACACTGATTGATTACTTGATATTAAATTTACAACATAAAGTTTCTGATAAAGGTAAACTTTCATACATACATAAAGTTATCAGACAAGAAACTTTTTACAGTGTAGATTCATACTGGAATTATTTCACTTCTATTAATGGGGACCCACCAAATCAACAAGATAAACAATATATATTGGAATCTGCTTATAGAACTACGTCTTCCATTGTCTGGAGACTTTATACATGGAAATTTTTACATAGATCTTTTTATACACCTTTGATGATGAATAAAATAAATAATAAAGATAATCTATGTAAGAGATGTAATGTAGAAATTAATGCTGACTGGGCTCATATGTTTTGTGACTGTATAAAATTGAAAGAATACTGGAAGTCAATTAATGAATTTTTGCAGGCTCTTTTTACAGATAATTTCATTATTTCTAAATCTCTTATATTATTCAACACACCTGTACCTCAAAGTGTTAAAAGGTTAAGCTTCCCTTGTTATGGTCTATTCTAGCAGTGGCTAGGAAAATAATAACTAGAAATTGGATTTCAGATACACCTCCTTCGTTCAATGAATTTAAAATTGTTATGAATATAGTGTGCCATATGGAAATAAACACAATTAGGACTAGAACAAACAGAAAAACATCTTATTTTATTGTATGGGATAATTTACAAAATTTGTTAAAAAAATTTAATTTCAATAGCATGGTATTTTAGTTTAATTAATTGATCTGATTGTAGTGGATGTCTTTGTAAATACTTTAGTTGTTTTGTTGAATATTATAATAATACCTATTTTTAATTACTTGTATAAAATTGTTATGATATTTCTCTTATATGTTAAAACAATAAACCTGTTTTGAAAAAAAAAAGAATAGCGATCCCCTCTAACCTCACTCAGTACAGGTCTGGCCTACTTGAATGGCTAATAATGCTGTATTGCTGCAACACATGCCTCATCAGTCAATGGAGCCTGAATATTGATAAATGATTACCTTTTAGTGTAATGAATCAGGCCTCTGCCAGCCATATCAATATCCCGTTCCTTGGCAGTATCTCTCCCCAGTTACCATAAACACTGTTCAAACATCAGTGTAAATACTATTTTCTAATTTACTTTTGCAATTATCAGAGACATTTGGATTTCATTTAAAACTTTTATTTCAAATCTTACAGAAAAAGCAAAACAGTCTCATGTTAGAAACAATACTTAGCATGAAAAACAATAAACTTCTCTTCCCTTGAAACTCAGTTTTACTGAAAAGGCATCTGGAAACCCATTAAACTACAAGAGGCATGCTGGATTTCATCCTGAAATAGCATATAGTGTAGTACGATTATCATCTTAGTGAAGGGTATAGAAACTCAAAAGACAAATGTATTATATATTTGCTAACAGCCTGGGATAGCGTACTAGGCAAAAGTGTTCCTTTCTGAGAAGCCTAGGAGAACTGTTTGATGAAGTAATGTGGCAGAGTCACAGAAAACAAATGAAGGCTGAGGGACACAAACCATATACTACAGGAAACTGTTCTTTAACAACTCATAACCTTACTCATCTGCACTAAATATTAGACAAGTACTTGTAGCGCAAACACAGTGCATTTCACATCTATGCCATGTTCCTGCAAAAAAAAGTCTAAATTAAAATGTATTAATAGTCAAACATTAACATTAAACTGAATGATGTTATGCTGTCCAATTTATTTTCAGCTAAATAATATTAGTGTCAATATTAAGGAAGCCAAGGATCACATCTAAAAATGATGATGTAAATATAAAGCAAAATCAGAGATGTTATGTAAAACTGGAGATGGATAAAAGCAAACCACTCTAAATCATTTAAAGAATTAATGAAAGAATAGGTTTTGTATCAACATATATTTCTGAAACACAAAAACTTTGAGACTCTAATAACTGACATTGACTGATTGTAATCCTTACTGATTTAACTTGACAAAGTCACATAGAAGACAACTGAATGAAACAATGGATGGTTGGTCTAACAATTAAGGCTCTTGTCATCTGTCCCTAAGTTACATGGTTTAAGACACTGAGCAAGTCACTTAAGTAGTCAGTAACCCCTGACTGAGGCATTACACACACACACACACACACACACACACACACACACACACACACACACACACACACACACACACACACACACACACACACACACACACACACATGCACTACAAATAACATAATAACATCTCCATTTGCTTGCTGTTTTGAGTTCTCAATCAACTGTGCCCAAACTGCAAATAACTAATTCTGTGGTCACAAAAAATACTTACGCTTTGCGTTCTGAGCTTTCCATAAACTATGCTGGAAATAAGAACTTCATCTCATTAACGTTATGTCTTGCTGGACTGCAAATCTTATTCATGTTAAATTAACATGCCAATTTCTTGCACTTGTGTGGCTTTCCATCTCTATCCAACAAAAGAGGCTGACTGGAGCTGTTGCATTTGCGTGTCATACTGAGGGAAAATCCTTTTTTAAGTGAGTCATGTGAGTGATGCTAGAAGTTAGTGGATGTTGTGCAGGAAAAGTTTTTTTTTTTTAATTATTGTTTGCACAGAAACATTTTTTTAAATTAATCTTTTTCAATGCTCGAGTGTACCAGCCAACAACAGACCCAGGCAGCTGTTTAAGTTGTCTTGCATTGGATCTGGCCCTGCAAGGAAGGGGAGTTTCCTAATGTCAGAGCCAATGGTCAGCCACCTATTTGCAGTCTCTCTGAATGATGTAAACATCTCACTAGTTCTGGAGGTCATTTTTCAGAAAGAATTCACTGACTACATATAGTACAAAGGGCAAGTGGGAGACATTCATTGGTCAGAAGAAAATCAGTAAGTAATGTCCAGGAAGTAAGGGTTCATGATTTATAGATGATCTGAATCATGTCATTTTCTCCCTGTAGCCTAGTGGTTCTGTTGTTTTCTGTGGAGAATCTTAACTGCCTTTCTGATAAAAAATTATAAATATAGCTCTCAACTTTTCTGCTCTAGAATCGAGGACAAAGGAAAAAATTATGGGGTGGGCAAAGGCCCCAAATCAGGAACAATGTTTAAATATTATTCTAATTAACTTAAAAAGTTAGCAGAGCAGCAGGCTTTGTATTTTCCCTCAGCATGCATCATCTAAACAATAAGTATAAGACTATAATATCTGGCATTATTGACTGACCGTAGCCCTCAGAAATCTACCAGAAAAACAAACATTTAGGACAAGACAAAAATATGAGGAAAATGAAGGATTTTTGGCAAAATCATGACCAGCTGAGAGACATAATTCTAAATATTTATGTTTTTTGCACATACTGTTGTCAGCATAGAAAAAGACATGCCAACTCAGCAAAGACAGTAAATGGGGGTGGGACTAAATGCCAGGCATCTGCAGTCAAGCAGAAACATTAAGGACTAAGCAGCCTTGCTGTGCCAGTCATGCAGTAACTGGCAGTGATTTACCAAGGACTAATGTACTCCTTAGCAGAAGCTGTACAGTATTTTACATGAGATTTCACTCAGCACACTTTGGGCCTGAACTATGCGTGAAGAATAACAAGCATAATGTTTTATATTTTCTTTATAAAACAACATTTTATTTTATCATTTGAAAGTAACAGGCCAACTACAGTGTAATAACTCTGTGTGACATAATGTTTTATATTTTCTTCATAAAAGCAAAATGTTATTTTATCATTTGAAAGTAACAGGCCAACTACAGTGTAATAACTCTGCGTGACATAATGTTTTATATTTTCTTTATAAAACAACATTTTATTTTATCATTTGAAAGTAACAGGCCAAGTACATTGTAATAACTCTGCATGACACAGCTGACTGGGTTTGTGCACATGTTTGGTACTGATACTGCATGCTTTGGGTCTAGACTGATGCTGCATGTTTTATGATTAACAAACTTTAGAAATAGAAACCCCTGCATTGTTTCCAATAAACAAATATTATTATCAAATGCCAAAGATTTTATCAAGGACTCCAAATTCTCTGACTATACAGCTGGAACTAGTATGTATGTTTCTAAGCTTGGATTTGTTGATTAATCAAAAGTGAACACAAAGTTCCCATGATGCACGCAAGTAATAAATAAATATCAGTTTGCCAGAAGGTATTAAGCAGGATAAATAATAATGTGCCAATGTGAAGGGTTTGGCTACAAGACTCTGCCTGATCTCAGAGATGAGTCAAGATAGACTAACAAAGCATGCCTTGTCTTAATATAGGACTGCAGCAGACTAATTTAATTTGAACTTTAGGATTCATACATGTAAACTCTTCTTCTTCTTCTCTTTTGGCTGTTCCAGCAGGGATCACCCTAAAGGATCATCTGTTTCCATTTCTTCCTGTCCTCTGCATATTGTTCTGTCACACCAATCACCTGCATGTCCTCTCTCACCACATCCATAAACCTTATCTTAGGCCTTCCTCTTTTCCTCTTACCTGACAAGCTCCATCCTTAGCATCCTTTTCCCAGTATACCCAGCATCCCTCCTCAGCACATGTCCAAACCAACTCAATCTTGCCTCTCTGACTTTGTCTCCCAACCCGTCCTACCTGAGCTGACCCTCTAATATACTGATTCCTAATCCTGTCCATCCTTGTCACACACAGTGCAAATCTTACCATCTTTAACTCTGCCACTTCCAGCTCTGACTCCTGCCTTTTTGTCAATGCCAGCGTCTCCAACCCTCACAATATAGCTGGTCTCACTACTCTCTTGTAGACCTTCCCTTTCACTCTTACTGGTACCCGTCTGTCACAAATCACTCCTGACTCTGCTTCCCCATGGCCATGGTAGTACTAACCAAATTAAAAAGCGCAATCACAGATTATTTTAAGATGACAGGCTGTAACATACTATATTAGATTATCAGTGAAGTAAACAAGTACATGATTCAACAGAATTAACAGTGGAATAACTAATCCCCAGTTCCAAGAAAATGAAGAGGATTGTTTTTGCAGTGGGATACAGAACAGCATTATGCATTGTTTGAGTGGTAATATCAATGTAAGGCAATATGGAGGGTGAAGTATGAGAGTTCTTCCAATGTTTATATCATTGTGGGAATACTAGAGCTGTTGTGTACTCCCGATACCTCTCAACCTGGAAACATCAAAATCTGGACAAAGGCCCATGAAAAGTAGGTACAACTGGCCCAAAATCTGGACACTGATTAGCATAAACGTTGCATACATTAGTATGTAACTCCACCCACTCCAGTGGCATTGTGGGATACCAACATTCAAACTCAAATTGAAGAACAGACAAAATATTAAATAGCACAAAATATAACCAGAAGAATTTAGAATGTTTGTCAACTCCCTATAGCAAAGTCATATAGTGAGCTCTGCATTTTCCTTTATGCATTTTATTATGAGGGGAAGGGGGTCAAGATTGATTACCTGAATCACTTTAAATTGCTAGCCATTAAGCAATTGTGGTCCAGTATAGATATATGAAGGAGGTGATCCAAAGTGGAGGATTGGCAGCTATGTAAGTGGACATTTACCACTTCTGAAAGCAGCACACTTGCCCCTCTACCATTAATATGATTGACAATAAATGGGATAGAACTTAAATTATTATGATATAATCTATGTTTTATGACAAGATTATACTGTTGTCCATCTAATAAATCTTAGTTATGCATACATCAAGAACTGCTGTAGACATTTATACAAATAGTTATTTTTTTGTTAATGTATCTGTTCCTATATATAAAAAATCAATTTAACTCATTTAATCTGTAACCTACACTTGCGTTTATATTAACAACCCATTGAAACTGTGTAAAATATTTTGATCAAACCTAAACACCAAAATGCATGGCATTCCCATAAAGAATGTGCCAAGTCAAAAGCAATCTGAACCATATCTCTTAACCTCTTAGTACAAGAAATCTGGACAAAGCCTAAAATAGTTGGGGACAATGGCTAAAAAATAGGGATCATTTTTAAATGTTGCTCATATAAACTTATAGATTTGTTAGAATAAGAGGGTTTATGTTAGCATTCATTTTCTGAAGGATAATCCCCACGATCCAATAAAATATGTGGAGGCTCCATGTAATGTCAACACAGAATGTACCCATGTACAATGACACAGTTCCCCCTCAGCAGCGCACCATGCTTATTAATCATTGCATGCTGCCAAGGGAGATCATAGTAAAACAGATAATGAATCCGTGTAGACAGTGGTGTAGAGGCTGTCCTGTGGTTGAGTACTGTTCAGGGAATACCTGGACAGACGTTATGTACAGGATAAGAATCCCTGTAATGTATCCTGCTAGTGTAGAAATATGTGTGAATTGTGATAGTTGTGTTTTTGTTTTTTACTTGTATTCTTTTTTTTTTTATTTTTATGCCCATTTGAGAGGTATGGCACGAAGTGCAGCAGTGCCGAGCTACACACACAGCTGTCACCTGCCAGACATGTATAAATAGAAGCGGGATGTAATTAATTAGCTATAGTTTTTTTTGAATGTCCTTTTGCTCAGCACAACTCAGTACGTAGCAATGCTAAGAAGTAGCTTAGTAGTGTATGTGAATATATAGTGGTTTCCTCACTAAAGAGTTAGCTAAATAAATAGAGTCATGGCCTAAAGTGTAGTAAGTCCTGGGTTTGAGTCCTCAGCAGTCATATCTTTTTACATTTAGTGCTGTGGAAATGTGAGGAGACCTAAAGGATGGTTTAATTTAAAAACAAAATTGTTACATTTGGAAAAGATGCATGGTGCTAAGCACTGTTTAAACATGGTCAATGGCCATTTCTGTTTGTGCATTGCTAAGCTTCGTTAAAACACATTTGTGTGAGGTTACACGAAGCTCAGCTCCACTAAGCAGTTTGCATGATGCTAAGCAATGCATCACCTTTTTAAATGCTCCAGTATGATGTGTAATGGTGGGAAAGAGCTTATATTAAGGCCAATTGGTGGGAATTCTGTGGCATTCTTTGGAGTCTTACTAACCTGTTGATATGCCTGTTGGTGGTGGTGAGGGACCATGCTTTTGGGCACAGAGGTGGGGTGTGCAGGAGTCCAGAGTGTTTGTTGGATTCTTGGTCCAAAACTATGAGCCCTGGCTGTTGCAGGGTGATTACCAGAGCTCAGAAGGTAAAGCTGAAGCATGGGATTGATTGACCAGGGTCTTACCAGTGCTACTATTATCCCCCAAACTTGGTGAGCAGTGTCATCACCACTATGATGACCTGAAGCAAAGAAGAGTGGAACCATGGACACCTCTGTTCAAGAGGCTAGGGCTGGGTATGTCCCATACATATTTAAGTATGTTACTTAGCACTTTACTAAATACAAGCTGACTCTGAGCAAAATTGATATGCATAAATGGTGTACTTCTCTTCCAACAGCTGCAGCTGAACATGCTTCCAATGTCCAGTCTCACATTGGGCAACTGGCCAGGATGTGCTGTGAATGTGGTAAATACAGATATTTTCTGATAACTGTAGTGCAACAAACAATAAACAATACCAATAATAAGCAATAAGGTTTAAAGCAGGATTGTGGCTTGAAAACTATTGTGTCCAAATAACTGCAGTAGGGCTGTATTCACTGCATGTGTGTTCTAATGCCACTGCAGTCAAATGTAAAACTGAAATAAATAAAGAATGCAAAAATAATTGTTTGATAACTGTATTGAACAACCTATAGTATGGTTCAGGGCTGTCTTCAGGCCACTTTCAGACAAATAATGCTCTATATTCCTCCAATTTCAGGAACAAAGTATATGGGTAAGGTAGCCCGCATTATGTACAGATATCATGTGAATACGTCATACATTCTATGGAGCAATAAGTGTAAAGTATAAAGCAGGATTGTGGTTTCATAAGTAATGTGTTTAAATAAATGCTTCCTCACCTTCCCAGCTTACCTCCCCTACATGTACCTATGTCCCTTCCTCAACATTCAACTCTCACCTTAAATAAATGGGCACCTGTCCCAAAAAAATATCATCCCATACATAGCTCTCCATTTTGCACATGTCCACAGGACACACGTACTTTGGTTCAATTGGATTGACAACATAGTTATGTTGTTCTCACCCCTCTCTCTGGGAGTGATAGTTTAAATTCTTCTTCAAATTCTGTCAAAGTGCACAATTGTTGCTGTACAAGTAATTAATAGCTATGGATCTTTCCTACACCCTTACTGCACATACCTACCTGCCTTTCTCTGTTTTCCCCCTGCTTGTACCCCATTTCACCACTGTCCTATCTCCCCCATTTTTTTTTCTTTAAATATTTTTTACATGACGGTGCACAATGCATCATATTGAGCAGTGACGCTAAGCTCAGATGAACTGAGCTATATTGATATATGTGTTTTAAATGATAATAAAAACTTGCAAAATAAACACCTGTTCCCTATTTCAAACCCAAGACCATTGCACCTGTAGATCACTGCATTAACCTGGCACACCACACAACTGTTAATTAAAACAGGTAGTTTAAGCAAATCATAGTAATTGCAAGTTACCATCACTAAGTGTGTTTAAGCACAGCTGCGCATCATGCCACATCTCACAAACTTGCTGAATGAATAATGGAAAAAATGGGAGTGTAACTTGGAGTCTGGTACAGGACTGCACCATTAGAAAGCCAGACACAGACTAATGGATGTAAGTGATGTCTTTAATAGCAGGTAAATGGACATTTTTATCAGCAACATGTACAAGTACACCTGCTAAAACATTAATGGTAAAATACATGTTCAACTGGGACTCTGCTGGAGAAATACATCCCTATAAAGCCAGGGACATAATAATGGATGTAATGGAGGTATGTCACAGCCTATATGTGTGCACTTATAACTTCACAAATACACATGCTGTAAGAGTGAGTCTATAGCTCAGTCTGTTAAATGCTTTGCAAGCAGAAAGTTTTGCCACGTGTGGTCCTGTGTTCAAATCTAGTGGACTGTAGCATTTACCAGCGAAAAGAACCTAGATTTCCAAGGCGGCTTCCCTTTTAAAAAAGTTTCTATAAATACAGGTTGTAGAGTTGTAAAAACTTTCTTGATGCTTCCACTTGTAGAAACAGTTCCAGTTTATTAAAACTAATAAAACTTTCTTTAAGCGCTAAAATACAGTACACTTTTCATCGCTATGTCAAAACGCAACTTCCTCAGAAGACAAACTAGCAGTAACCTGTTACCTTATATTTGAAACTTCCTTTAATTTTGCAATTAAACAATCAATTCATCATCAGTTCTTTAAGGAGAACTAAACCTTTAGTCTCCACAAAGAAATATAAAAACATATATATATAATGTATTTAAATTTTATGAATGGATGAATGTATTCCAAAAGCGTTATCTTACCTCCTTTGCCTTTGTAATTCCTTAATTAAATATAACCTTATAAAAAGATTTTCTTAAAAAATATTTAACTTAATCAAGACTGATGTTAATAACAAATAATTGACCTAAATAAATTACCTAAATAAATTTTAGGCACTTGAAGTCACTTTATAAATATCTGGCCTGTTCTAGTAAGCCCTTAGTGAAATACTTGCACTAAATTTGTTCTATTACAATAAACAAGAATTCTGTTACAGAAAGAAAAATCGCCAATTATACATTAAAAACTACCTAAACTTTCTGTGCTCATTATTAAATCAAATGTGTATTCTAACAGTTACCTAGAAGAATTTCTCTGTAGTCTAATAAGATTTATCCAGAATGGCCAAGTGATGGGCCTAATCATGTGCTCATGTTCATATGTATAGATATGGGAGAATAAATATAAAGGAACAAATACTCTAAAAACAGTAACTTACTGGAATTGCCCTTTAAAGTTGTCTTTTATAATAGAGATTGTCCTTTAAAATAGAGATTGTCCCTAAAAAATAGAGATTGTCCCTAAAAAATAGAGGTTGTCCTTTAAAAAATACTCGTACCTTGGGGACCCCGCCATATACAGATCGTATCATCTTTCCATATTTTTCAACCTCAAGAAACATTTAATCGAGGACATTTCGTTAATTCCTGGGTACTGGTTTGCGTTTGTTCTTAACTGCCAAACCAGTTCTTTTCTCTCTAGTTTTAATGGCTCATATCTACTTCTAGGATCCTCACTCATCTGGTCAATAGCTTTAAATTTAAAGCTATGGCCTTCATTTTCTAGGCAATGCCTGGCTAGAGTGTTTTCTAGTTTCTGTCTGTGGTCTTTTTTACCTACTAATTGGACTGTAGCATTTAAATTACATTATTGGGATGCCATCAGTATATGACTGAGTCATGCACTCTTTATCTACACAATGCATTTCAAATGCAATGTCTGATTTTCAATGATGGAAGTCACTGTCCTGCAGATAGGAACACACTTGACATATCCCTATAGCAACACTATAAGTGAATAACGTGTCAGTTCATGCATTAATATACATTCACAGAGAATTTTAACTTAGGTAATGCAAATGAGGCCCACTAATATCATAGTGCGGTACACAATCATTTCACAGTGGTATTACAGATTAGCACAGCTGCACAACTAACATGCCATATGGCGGTCCTATTATTAACAAGGACTGCCAGTATATATGTTCCAAATGACTACCATAATCTAACACATGGCCTGGCAATTGCCCAAATACTTGACATAATGGTATATTTACCCCCTTATGTGGCTTAAGGACACAACAAATATGTTGCTAGTACTCTGTTAGTGATACCGTTGACTAACATACTTACTTTAAACACATGCCTTAATTTGCAGTGGAATGGGTACCCATAGTCTGGCTCTGCCTCTACAATCAAGCTGCTACAGCTCCCACAGTTACTCCTACAGCTTGTTATCATCCAAAGTGTTCACACTGTCTGCCTATGCCTATTGCAGGTAGCATTAGCTGTGAACTGTAGCACACACATCTGTATGTAGTACCCTCTGCAATGACATAGTATCTTAACCCCAGTAATGTCCAGCACAACTTATCACAAAGGGCTTCTAAGCTACTTGAAGGCCTTATATCTTGTTTGGTGGTTGCATGTCATTGGCTGATTATACTGCAAATCAGCTGTGTTAGCTGCAATTAGCATTTCAGAACCACAGATTGATTAAGAGCCAATCACCTGGTAATGAGAACCATGTTAAAAAGGCAAACAGCTAGCTAGGGGAACTGGTCCGTATGAGACTTTCTTCACACAGTAAATGTGTTGCCAATAACTTTATATATCTGCACAGATCAACAGAGGAGTATTGTACTCCATCAGGAATGTAACCTTTTTGTTTGCAACATGATGCTTATTTGTGAATATAACTAGGAGGAATGGGGATTACAGCATTAAGCCTTTCTTAGAACTGTAATGTTGACATGTCATTAATCTCCAAATTTGTTTCACATACAGAGGACGTACAACACATAAAGGGTGGAATGTATTTTGTCAATGTGGCACACTTCTCTTGAGGGAATGTCCCTTTATAGTGGTTGTAATAGTGCATTGCTATTTGTTTGGCACTGTTGTTTTGACATATTATCAGGGGGGTTGCCCATAGGGCACCCACTACAATGGACTCGTGTTGGGTGTGTGATCATCCAGTAGTACGTGTCATGGCACAAACAGTGATTATTGCTGGTACCGTAGCTGTATCCAGATGCTTAGTATGTTTACACACTGTGGAATATGACCTGTGTGATCAGTCAGTGAACACCATTCTGTTCTTGCTGCATTTCTGCATAGTGTACTTCACCATATGTGATCCTCACATGTATTCCCATGTTGTTGTCTTTCAGGAAACATATATGCCAGGCGCTGTGCCCCTTTTATGGATGCTGAGAACAATATAATCCGGGAAGGTCTCCATCAACACCATGAACTCCTACTTTCTGGGGAGGCAAAACAGGAAACAGAGAGCAGCATTGTGGGCTGAATTTGTTTGTGATGTTAATGCCATAGGTCACCAGAGCAGGACATATGAGGATGTTTGACATGGTGTAAGAGATATGATAAATGCTGCATGCAGAAGAACAGCAGATGTGGCCAGGGATCATAGTATCATCGAGTGTGGGCCTGCAGTGGAACTACCACACTTAGCCACTGAGGAATTCCTGGCAAACCTAGTAACACACAGCAGCTCCCAGGCACCCATCACACCATATATCATGGATGTGGCTGCCCCAGTTTCCATGTCAGAGGAGCATCTAGGTAGACCTAGTCTGAGCAGTATTGGAATACGTTAGCATTTAGTGTGTTAGGGTATACATACTTTTATGTGGGTGTCAGGTGTTTGTTTGTTTTTTTGGGGGGGGGGTTAACTGCAGTTTGAATCTCTTGTTTAGATTTTGACCAGCATAACAATTAATAAAGTAACTACTGTAAATGTGAGATATATGGACGTATTACCCTGTTATATTGCAGCATGCTGTGGTGTTTACATTACCTCTCCCTCAACTTTTCACAGGTCTGTCAGAAATCGGGCAAGGCTGTGGTCCTGCTTCTGGTCAACACAACACTGTTTTGTTACAGATGTAGATTTAGTGAAATATATCTCTCTAAAGTGTCATCGCAGGCCTGCTGGCTGGATTTCTATACTGTCAGCATGATTGTCTACAGCACAGCTATTTCCTGACTGTACACACTTTAGACTTATATCTATGCCTTGTAGGTGTGGCCACACTGATAGATGTGACAGTATTGTCATGACACTACAGATTGGCATATGTGTCAACTGCAAAGTCTTCACAAAAGTCAGCACTGTACCTCATTGTTGCTGATGAGATTGTTTTGGAAAGAGCTTTTATTTACATGTAATTACAGTTGTTTGTGGGAAAAGTAATGTCTTCATGTCCTACTTTATGAGCTTGGGGTTTAACAGGTCTGTAATAGTGACAACAGTGTATACAGCTTTACATATTTTGCAACATAGTACTGTGCAGCATAATAGTGCAGGTATTAATGTACTGATTTTCCCTTTTTTATCACAGGTGACTGGGCATTGGTCTCTGTCCCCTACACAACCTGATGTCAGTATCTCTTCAGACTCTGATGATGGTGGTGGCCAAAGTGAGGTATATGTGGGGATTTCAAGGGTTCAGTCTATCACAGAGGTTTACACCCCTCTTTTGCCCTCATTATCATGACACACAGTCAGTATGTCTACACATACTTAGTCCCAGGAGGCCACAGATATTGGACACTCAGAAGGTGGAGGCATTGAACAGGAAAGTGTGTCAACTATGGCTCCAGTGATTGTAGACACTGGCCATAGCCAGACAACTGGTGAGGTTACACACAGGTGGCTTGATAAGCGTGGCCATAAAAGGCCTACTGTCCTTCTACCGCCTGTTGCAGGTGTCTCATTATGGGTCACTCAGTGTATCTTTCTGGCCATCATGTAGGCTCAGGCACATTCCGAAAGGAACTCCAGATTAATGCTCAGAGTTATGGATCAGCACATTCTGACATCCATGACTGCCTCCACCACATTGCTGATACCCTGGATCAGTTCACTGATGCAGTGGAAAGACACTGGTCTGAAACAGATCACAGAATATCTGTCTTGGATCACACATTGTCTGTGATAGAAAGTCTGTTTGGAGTTGAACTTCAGACTCATGAATGTAGCTCATCAACTCCATCTGCTGAGTGTCCACGTGGCTGTGCACAATCATGCTCCTGCAGAGGCAGTACATCCAGAGCTCCAAGTGTGAGTGTGCTGTCCGTATGGCAGGTCATAGGCTTGTGGTACTGGACATTCCCGTGGAGGACACAGTCCAAGCAGACAGCAGTCGCCATCAGCTACTAGCACCACTTCTGACCTTGGGCATGAAGGTGCCAGTGGAACTCCTGGCAGAGCCAGTTCCTGTGTTCAGGAGCAGAGACGGTGAACTGTCAGCTCTACCATGCATGTCTCAAAGCTGTCCAACAAACACACATGTAGGGCTAGCACTGAGCTTGACTGTGTTCATGCACACACTCACACACCACTGTCAAAATCAGGTCACCTACAGGCACACATAGCACATTTCCATGGTCCATCTTCCCTTCCCAATTCACACAAATGCTTTCAACCTATTGGTTCAGCCTTGGCCTCCTGCACCCCCACACAACAACCTGTGCAAGTGATGATACCTCTGCCACATCCCTGCCTTCTTCATCATTGATGCAGGGAAATGAAGCTGAGTCTGATGCACAGGGTGACTATATAAATTAATATGTAATTGTGTAATAAACTGTTACTTTGCCATGCTACTTGTACTGGTCACTGACAGATACCATATACTAACATTTGTAATGAGTATACCACATTATTTTGTGTACCTTATCTTGCATGATGTTGTAATGGGTGTATACTTACACAATGAAAGATGTGTGATGGAACTGTTTATGGTTCAGTTTCAGGAGTCTGTAGTGGACAGCTGTGGATACACAGTGGCAATAAACCCATACACATCACAGCACCGAATGGAATGTCAGCACAGAAGAAATATATCTTCAGCAAGGTACAGCACTATAGGTACATGGCTCCATAGGTTAATTTCTGTATAACAAGCTAACAATGGCATCATTCAGTGTACTCATGCACCCCTAATCTATGAATAGGTCTGATACCCTTGATAAGTGTCACGAGGAGCTAACACATCTACAAGCTGTGGTGATGGAGATGACCCATGTACAAATTTCTTGTGTCCATTACAGACATTTGTCCTACACCAGTTATGATTGTCTTGTTTTGCATCCCATTGTGTAACTTCCACATGATGTGTGCTACAGCAGATGTGCTTCACATGCATGGGAAGCCTGTTACATATAGGGTGCAGTGTCTGTCTTACATACCTGTCTCTCCAGCATGTACTAGTTATACCACAGTGATAGTGTAAGTGTGCAAAACAGGTAATACATGTGTTAGTCCTGTCTTGTATAAGCAGGAGGAACACAGTGGGATCTGACACCACCCCCTTTAAAGCATGTAGGAGACAGAGTACACATGTATGGTCTTGACATGGACTGCATAGGACATGTTACTGAAAATATGCATCAGTTTACCATGGAACCTTTGTGGCTGCTAATGTTGTAAGATATGCCTGTGTAGTGACATAGCTAAGGTGCCTTTGTACTCAGTGATAGGTGTGATCAGTGCCAAATACACTATAACAGTGACAGTCTGGGATTTACATGCCATACCTTTTTGTATAGGTCGTACAAAATTGAATGAATCCCCAGATTTTACTAACCAGTGAAAGTCAAAGGCTACATTACACTCTCTGTCCATAAGTCCATGAGTAATGGCTCAACTGTGTGCAGTGTGCGGACACTACTGTATTTTCCAGGGGTGAATGACTTCCAAAAGGATAGTATTGTGCAGTCCTTGGCATTTACTATTTGTCGGTGACTCTGATAACAACTGCATGTGTGTATCAGGCCATCCTGGATAACTGCTGGTTCTGTGTGGGATTCAGTGACACCTTCTAATATGCAATCACCTGCTAATGTAGTCAGTCAGAGGTCACTGACAGTGGCAGTGACTGCAGAGAATGGAATGGCTAGAAGGGGTACTCCATTAATGATATCTGAGGGAAGTCCACTGGTTACTGGCATCATTGTAGCGTAGGTCTACCCAAGTCTACCTTCCCAGATTATGATTATGAGACACTTGGCTATCCACCAGCTGACATACCACTGTAAATAATCCACAGTTTTCAGCAAGGCCTGATGGCCTAATATTGCTAAACACCTTGTCAGGCCATGGTAGGTGGAGTGAGTTATATTCCACTCATCCATTGCATAGTTTAACACTTAATGAGGTCCATTGATTATGGTAGGTAGGCATGATCTGCCCTTGAGTAAAACTGTGCTTAGTCCAGTGTCAGTAGGTGCATGAAATTGTTACTGATCGTATCCATGCTAACTCCTTTCATGGCTTTACATGTCAGATGACTGAGAGATCTGGGGACACAGCTTGGCACTGCATGCTACTCATCCTCTTTGCAATTAAATATTGCAGTTACTTCCATCATGTTCCAAGAAAAGAGTCATCCGAGGTGTCTGTACAGAGCACAAACAATGGAGGGAAGTGTTATATGTATACTCTGTGAAGGTAAGGTGGGAGGTTTTACACAGGTATTCTGCAGTTGGACATTACTCAAGTAGTGTGTACTGAAAGGAAACAATTACCTTATGAAGAATGCATTAATAAGGGGAGTTCCCTGAATTGCTGATGCCCGGCTACTACTAATGCTGGTCTCACCACAACCACTCTCTCATGGGATACCATGCTCTGCTACTTTTTCTGTCATAACACCAGAAATGTTACTATGAAGCTCATGATGAGAAGAAGGACACAGCCTGTCTATTCATCCACATAGTTGTCCCACATCATGAAAGGCTCTGTAGGCTTCACATACCTTCTCCAGGTAGATGCCTTGATTAACAACCTGAGCAATCAGTTGACTTTTGCATGTACTATGCTATCAGTACCAAGGCTGGTGGTATGTCACTAGTGAACTGGCCAGATGATGATTATTAGCACAGTTGCAACATCTCAATTTAATGTGCAGTGTCCAGTGACATAGATGTCCAAGCTTGCTGAAACAAGCAACACAACAGTGGTGATCCATCTTAGGTGACAATTCCACAGCAATTCATGTATCCTAACCTTCAACAGTTTAATGGTGGATATCTGCATGACATGGCCATGAGGCCTATTGCAGAGGACTGGCCACAATTGGTCAAAGTGTGTCCACCTGTCACGTGTCCAAAGTATGTCATACTGTACAGTTATGTACCCAAAACACATGTCAGTGTTCCCACATCATGTCACAAAACAACCAATTTGCTGACTGGTTGCTTGACAGGCATTGTACGCTTACAAGGCCAACGTAATGTCAGCAAAGTTGAACAAGTCCTGTTTGCATGCACAGGCATCCACAACTTCACTCCAAGTAGTGCCTAAAAACACTGTCTTTCAGGCTTTCAACCTGAAGGGTGTGGCAGCATGACCCTAACTTTGCTGGACTTTCTCAATGTCACATTTGTAGGTATGGTATTGGCACAAAGCCTAATAACAGGATTATGGTCAATTCAAGTTCCACATGACTGGCAAAACATTATATGGCACACTGTCAGGTGCTGTGTTACCTTAGGGGACTTACATAAAGGTGACATGTTACATTTCACAATCTGAATTGACACTGCCTAACAAAGGCATGCTGTGATGTACTCATAAACATGATTGTTTTGCTAATGTCACTATGAATGACTGCTGATGAGATGTGGGAAGTGTCCCCCACCCCTCTACTCCTATGCTACACAAACACAACATGTGACAGATGTGGCTCTATTTCAAACCTTGAATCCATGGTGTCTCAAACAGCAGTCAGTACATATGCCAATGAGCATTTTGCTAACATGCACAGCTCACCTCCTGTACCACCCACAACCACATCACACACACCTGAATGTGTGTAGCTCCTTACCAGACACATTCTCAAACAACAGACATCTCAGAAAATCCTACATCTGAAGAGCACAGTACACATAATAGTTCAGGCACCACTGTCTCACCCGGAAAACACCTGAGGCAAAAGACAAAATTAAACCTATTATTCACTTTAAAACTTTAAAACTTTAAAACTTATCCTACTAATCTTAAGGAAGATGAGGTAGCCTTGATTAGTCTTTTTAAACAGGAAGGGTGTAGAATTATGAAACCTGACAAGGGAGGGGGAGTAGTCCTGATGTATTCGGTAGATTATAATTCACATATTCATAATATGCTACAGGATGTGGAGCAATATGAGTTATTATCAGTAAATGAAATTAACATTGCTTATGCTAAAATTAATTTTCAGTTGTATGACCATCTCTTGCAAAACGTGATTAACGAAAGTCTCTGCAATTATTTGCATGTTGATAAGCCAAAAACAGCACAAATATTTGGCATTCCCAATACACACAAATCCTTGGATCCACTTAAGTTTAGACCAATAGTTGCTGGTTCTGGTAGTATTACCGAACCTTTGGCTAAGTTTATAGATTTTAGTTTAAAACAATATGTTGCTACTATTCTACATATATGTAAAGACTCATGGGATTTTTTGGGAGGGATTGACCAAAAGTTATTCAACCTACAAATCCTTATTGTTACTATAGACGTGGTTGAACTCTTTCCGAGTATTCCCCACTCGACTGGCTTGGAATGGTTCGGCCAAATTCTGATTGCAAAATCAGGCCTTGGTACTAATATGGTTAATCTTATTTTGGAATTTATGGAAATAGTTTTGGAGAACAATTTTATTTATTTTAATGGAGAATTTTACCGTCAAAGGAAAGGGGTAGCAATGGGGGCCTCCTGTGCTTCCTTATATGCCAATGTGGTGTTATATTATTGGGAAAAACATTTTGTTTTTTTCAAGCACATGGTTCCCCCAAATATTGCACTACAAAAGATACCCGGACGACATTTGTATGTTTTGGAAGGGTGATGGAAACAGCCTTTCTGACTTTCTTCATTACATAAACAACACTTACTACATTTTTAAAGTTTACTCATAATATTGACAGAGATAGCTTGAATTATTTGGATATCACTTTGGTTAAAGATTATGAAAATCAATGTTTTCAGTCAAGGGTATACAGGAAGAACTTATTTTCTAATTCCTATTTACACTTTAACAGTGGACATCAGTGGACATCCTTTATACCAAAAGAAAGGTATTGTTAAATGACAGATAATTCAGGCATCACAAATGTGCAGTACTGGGGTGAGTTTTACAGAAGAAGTAAAAACTCTTAAAGACTTCTTTTTGGAAAAGGGATACCCAGAGACTTTGATAGATTTCTTGACCCAGGAAGTTACCCAAAATAGAGACACTAGCTACCCTCCTTTGTTGGGATCTGGATTTAAAAGTGCACAACAAAATAAAGACCAGAATCAATTTAATATTAAAAACAGTTTTATTCACACTTTCTCCACTAATTCTGATAAAATTGAACAAACTATCTATAAATATTGGCCTAGTCTCAGTTTGCAGGATGGACTAAAATCCTTTATTCCACCCCATCCACATTTTGTTTGGAGGAGAGACACAAACTTGAAAGAAATTTATGAGAGAAAAAATGTTTCACACTTGAATAGAAAAGGAAAGAAGCTTGGCACATATCAATGTGGGAGTTGTAAACAGTGTCATGCTATGCTTAATCAGGACACCCTTTACATTCCTTCTAGGAAGTTTAGATTCAACTCGACCAAGCATTTTAATTGTGGAACGAAAGGTGTAGTATACCTAGGTTTCTGTCTCTCTTGCTACAGTTTTTATGTGGGCAAAACTTTACGTCATCTGAGGAAAAGGGTTTATGAACACCTTAACGATATATCTAAGGGAAAAGAAAGTAATGCTTTTTATAAGCATTTCCAGGTCTGTAGCAACATGCTTATAAAATTTATCATTTTAGAACAAGTAACACCGGACATCAGGGGTGGCAGCTGGGAAACAAGATTGGAGTACAGGGAACTGCATTGGCAACTGGAACTCATGTCCTTAAGTTGAGAAAAGCTCGTTTGTAAAACATTGTTTAATGTAATATATATTTTTTCACCCAAGACACACAATTTAATTAGCATTTTTTGTTATTCCTGGGTGTACAGGAATCAAAACTATAAACCCAGATAATATTTTAAATTGTTTTTTTTTTTGTAAAAGCTGGTTAGGATTAATTATACAAGACTAGTGAACATCATTAAAAAAGTTCCTTAGAATGTACTTACAAATTTTTATGATATACATTTTTAAACATATATTTATTATCATATACATTTGTCAGTTTTGTACGTTTATATTAATGAATGTACATTTACTATACTGATTTTGTTTTTATCATTTATAAGTACATAACTATTGTAGTTCTAATTGCAACTTGGGGGGGGGGGGGTGTTAAGGCTGCACTTTAATTACCCTGGAATTTTGTGAATTAAATAGATCATGTGACGACCGAAAGTAGTATTTAAACATTGGAGCTGAAGCAGCAAGTGTTTGTCATTTACCTTGAAAAAGCTCGGTATTAACCAAGGGAAAGCACTTGGTTTTATCTTGATTTTATTCTACAATAAAGTGAGATTATTTGCAATCCTGCTGGTTTCCCGGGTCCAGTTGTGCCGTGGTTTGCTTGTTTTTTGGATTGGTTTTGCTGTTTGGATTTATTATTCATAAGTGATTATATCATGAAACACATTGATGTTCATGTCACAGGCTACATATGGGAAAGGTCACAGTTAGCTGTCTGTGTGTTGACATGGCACTCCATACCACACATTGTCGCAACTCAAGGAATATCAGGTAACATAGTAATGACATAATAATTCCTGCAGGTGTATACAACTCGGGACATTCGTCATTGGACTATATACAAACACATGACTGAACATAGACACTCTGTGTCTCTCATGGGTATGGCCATAGCTTTCAGCTGCATTTGACCCTCACCTAGGAAAATGTTGGACATCAATAATTGCCTTAGTGTGTGGTGTCATTGGAAGGGGATCCACTACATGTCCGCCTGGGATAACTTTCTCAACAGACATCAATGCTTTGTCACAGATGGTCTTTATCTCTCAGCCTGGGCTGTTGAGTACTGGCCAAGGCTGCTCACACCCCCACAGTGCATCTTATAGGCAATGTCTGGAGGGAAAGCTTTCCAATGAGAATGCCATCTTCATACAACATCATGGTTATGCTGCTACATGCTGGGAACAACAAGACTAAACCCCTCTCTGTGGAAGGTGTCCTCACCTTGGAATATGCAGACATTTGTGCAGTCAAAGACACCTGGTTCAAGTCTGTGGACAGTACACCAGCCATACCAGACTACATGTCCTTCCGCATGTTCAGACCTCAAACTGACAGTGTGCAAGGTAATGCAGGTGGTGTATACATATTCATTAAGGATAGATACACATCCAGAATTAGTGAAGCACTGTGATTTCGCCGAGACACTGTAGGTGCTATTCACTGCTGGAAGGGCACTTAATCAAGCCATAGTCAGCTACAGGAGCAGCTCAATGAATCCATACACCCATTGTACTTATTTGAATGTACTTGTGTCTATCAAGATATATCAGTACACCAAGGTTTGGGGTGAAATTAAGTAACCACCAACTGTGTTGCTTAGTCCTAATGAAGCTCACTTTCCCAAAGGTTAGTCCATTTCATTAACTACAATGCACTGGACCAATGGCATGACATCCTGACAAGGGGAGCCAATGTACTCCATCATGTGTTTACCAATATGGGTGACCACTAAATCTAGATGTATTGACTTCAACAACTGGCTAAGATTCTTGTGTCATTCTAAGGGGATCTAGTATCTGTCTGTCTAGGATGACATGATTGACAGACCTTGATGCCTCACTTGTCACCCCAGGGATTCCGGATACTGGCCAAGGCTGTTGCCACCCCTATAGTGCCTTTCTTAGGCAATGTCCTGAAGACAAAATTACCACCATAACAGCTACAAGCAAACAAAATTTTAAGGTAATGCTACTCAATGCTAGAAGTCTAAATCTCAAAATGCACTTACTCGAAGCACTCCTTAAAATTGAGAACATCAACATCTGTACAATGACCGAAACCTGGTTCAAGGCTCCGGAGAGCACTCCAGCACTATCAGGCTATAATTCACACCACACCTTTTAGCCCCTATACCTGGACCAAAGCAATAAAGGTGGAAGTGTCTCCATATTCATAAAGGATATGCACACCTCCAGACTAGTAGCCCAACATAACATATCAGAGATACTTCAGGTACAAGTAACACTGGGTAAAACTGCAATCCAGGTTGTAGCCATCTATAGATCCTCCACCATGCCCCAAGATTCCCACTTCACATTCCTAAAAACATTGGAAAATATTAGGGTACAACCCAATACCCTTATACTGGGAGACTTTAATTACCCCTCCATTAACTGAGAAATTGCTCATGTACCAACACACTTGCTCAATGTTTTCTGGAATTCATTAATTTCAACACCCTGGATCAACTCATTCTTACCCCCACCAGAGGTAGAAACATCCTTGAACTGGTCATTAGTAACATGGGTGACCGTTGCTCTAAACCAGTAATCAACTCCTCCCTGGTCAGATCTGACCAAAAGCTAATCACCATGGATATCCACATCCCACTCTCACCCCGCCTCCCTCACTAAAACAAACCACTGTAAAAAAACTATTCCAAAGACAATTTTGGACTTCTACAAATGGAGGTGGCTAACTTCACGACACCCATGCAAATGGAAATTAGGTGCATAACTGAATCATACACCAATGCACTCTATGAGCACATACACAAGTGCATGGAACAGGCCATATCAAACAAAACCAAGACATTCTCCTCCAAAAAAAGGAAGCCAATATGGTGGTCCCCACCATAAACAAACTCTACAACAGAAGGAAAAAACTGTTGTAGAAAAGAGTGAAGTCCCAAGACTGGAAAACTTCCCTTGCCAGCCTCAGCAAAAAACTGAGACCCATCATCAAATCCTCTAAAGCTAGCTACAAAACCAAAATTGCTGCAGATTCTAAAGACAACCACAAGGCATTCTATAGTTATGTCAAGAATCTACATGGCAATACTCAGATCTGCTCTGAGTTACAGCACAATGGCATTACATATACAGAACCAACTGATATTGCCAACATATTGGCAGACAGGTTCAGAACGAACTTTACCCTCCTTTCACCCCCTAAAAGGCCTATATTAATACCTGAGGGAATGCCAAGTCCCTATTATCACAGCTACACAGATAAAATTTGCACTGTCCAAAGCCAAGAATACAGATTCCATGGGACCTGATAATATCCCTAGCTGTGTTTTACATGAATTACAAAGTGAACTGGCACCACACCTGAGTACTCTGTTCAATCACAGTCTCATTTCAGGCTTTGTTCCTACTGAATGGTGCACTAATACAGTCATCCCACTCCACAAAGGGGGAGCAACTACAGACCTTGGGAACTACCACCCCATTAGCCTGACAACTCTGATATGTAAGGCTATGGAGGCATCATCATGGACCTTATATATATATATAAGGATATAGGGAATCTCCAAACTCTGGACCCCACGCAGTTTGGGTTTGTGAAAGTTAGATCATGCCTGCTCAACCTGATAGACTTCTTCGAGTCTGTCACCAGAGCTGTGGATGAGTGCAAGGTAGTTCACACAGCCTACCTAGATCTTGCCAAGGCCTTCAACACCATCCCTCACGCAGGAATCATAGATAGACTCACTAAACTAGGCATAAACCCCTATGTCATAAGATGGGTTGCAAATTGGCTCACTGATAGAATCCAAACTGTGAAAGTAGTGGACTCCAAATCTGACAACCGACCAGTTACAAGTGGTGTCCCACAGGGATTGGTATTAGGTCCTCTCCTGTTTGGCATCTACTTCTCTGAAGTTCAAGCCAACACAAACGGACTCTGGCTGACCAAGTTCATAGATGTTTGCAAACTTGGAGCCATTATTGATTCTCCAACTGATGTAGACATTCTACAAAAAGGCCTCATTGACACCAATGACTGGTGTCAGAACCATGGCCTTAAGCTCAATGCCAAAAAGTGCATTGTCATTCCCTTTGGGAAAAATTCGGTGACCATGAACTACCATATAGGCAGTAGCCAACTAAACACCAAAGGTGTGATAAGAGACCTGGGGCACAGGTTGACAGCAACCTCTCCTTTATAACCACATTGCCACTGTAGTCAGAAAGTCCTTCTATGTGGTACATCTCATTACAAAAGGTTTCTCATCCAGGAAGAAAATGGTCATAATCCCTCTTTACTTGTCCCTCACTAGACCTATTATAGAATACAATGCCTCATTTGGTATGTACCTCACTAGACACGTACAACAATTGGAAGGGCCACAAAAATACCTCACTAAGAGGATCTTAGGCCTTAGACACATGCCCTATATTGACAGACTCAATATACTCCAGCTATGCTCTGTCTCTTATCAGCTACTTAGAGGCGATCTCTGCTTGACTTACAAATCCATGTCTGACCCAGAGCTGCTAGATATGCTACACTTAAAAAAATCCCAATCCCTCCATGCCACAAACTCCAGGGACCTAAACCTCATTACCACAAGAAACAGAACATGCTGGAGGGACAGGTTCCTAACCCAGAGACTTCCCATACTCTGGAACAAACTTCCCATTCACGTCAAGCAGAGCATATCACTGGCCTTCTTTAAGAGAAATCTTGACGAGTTGATGGGCAATAGGAAGTTCATCCCTGGGATCACTTCAGTGGTTTGCTTGACAAGGGCACTGGAAACTAACTTTGGGTGGCATGATGCCAGGGAATCTTTTTGGGCTAGGCTTATATAGGCTCCAGGGCCATTAGCCTAGTACACACCCATGAGCCCATGAACCACTGCAGCACCACACTGTGAAGTCCTCCCTGGTGAGATCTAACCACAGTTCAGTCTCATTAAAACTATCAGACCTAATCCCCTTGCAGAAAATACAGAAATATACTTCAACAAAGCAAATTATTACCTCCTACTGGATGGTTTACATATCTTGACTGCCCCTCTCCCTTCAGATGAAACAGGTAAGTATGCAGAGCTCTACACCCGTGAATTATGTAAGCATCTGTGCAACTGCATAGACTCAGGTGTATCAGACAGGTGGAATACAAGCTCCTCATGGCACAACAAACCTGACTGGTGGACAACTGCCTTTAGTAGGGTGTACAATAAGAGGTTGACATTGATGTGTGACAGGTGGGGTGAGGGTGCCCCCTAAAGTGGAGGCACAACCTCCTCAGCTAAAACAAGCTCATAGTGTTGTTGTGACATCATGCAGAAACAGTATGTGACAAAATTAACCTTCCACACAAAGCAGAACCACAACACACAGTGTAGTTACATGTATAACCTCAGAGGATAGGCCCAGATTGTTGGTGAACTTGTACTTAATGATAACACACATAATGAGTCTGTAGTCATAGCTAACCTGTTGTCCCACAGGTTCTGCCTCAACTTCACTTCCCTGTCTCTACCATATATATCACATGCCATTCCTACAACCTCTCCCATACCTTCCATATCTACAGAGCAGGTAAACACTGCCCTCTCTATGGGGGATACACAGCATCTATTGGGCATGCTAATATCCCAGGCCGCATCCTACATGGGATCCAACAAGGATTACTAACACCATTGGGAACTCCTTGCAATCATATTGTAACCACTGGCTGTATGCCAGCTGACTGAACAATGGCAACTAGTATCCCCTTGCAGAGAGGTGGTGCATCCATTGACCACTGGAACTATAGACCTATTTGCCTGAGAAGCCATATCTGTATGCCTGTGGGGCAAATCATCATGGAGCTGATCAGTAAACATATATGTAATCAACAGCTGACTGTACACAGTTTGGATTTCTGACAGGGAGATCATGGCTGTTAAACATGGTGGACATGTCTGAGGCAGTCATCAAGGACCTGGGTGAGGGGACATCAGGGCTTACACCCCCTTGGACTTAGCTAAGCTTAGAGACTCTATTCCCCATTCAGGCATCATTGACAAAAGCACCCACTTAGGCATCCATGGTAATATCATTATAGGGGTAATTAAGTGGCTCGGTGATGGCACACATACTCAAAATAGATATTACTTACTCCCTGTATTCTTTTAGAAAGGAATTTCTGTGGACATTCCACTTGTTGGATATGCCTGGTAAGGTACATACCAAAGGGTGCATTGTACTCAGTGATAGTTCAGATGAATGCTGAATACAGTGGAACAATGACTTCCTTGTACCTAGATGCCATACCTTTGTTTATAAGTTGCGCAACACAATTATTTCCTCACCACTGTAGACATGATGATCAAAGGCTAGATTACCATGTGTATTTCTTAATCCCTGACAGTGTGAGATTCAATGGCAGATCGTAATTTGCAATCATCTGCAAATTTAGTTAGCCAGAGACCACTAACATTGGCCTTGATGTCTGAGAAGTAAATGCCAAAAAGGAGTGATCCAAGGACTGATCCCTGAGGAAATCCACTTGTGACTGGCCTCTTTGTAGAGGTGGACTCCCCACTTCTAACTTCCTGTTTCCTGTCTATTTGCCAGTTGGCTATCCACCATGTGACATACGAGTTTGTACCTAATATCTTGAGTTTGTCAACAATGCCCGAGTGGAGTATTGTGTCAAATGTCTTGGCCAGGTCAAGGTAGGCAGTGTGAATGATTTTGCCCTCATCCATTGCTTTGATTCTAAATATTTATGTTTTTGCACATACTGTTGTAAACATAGAAAAACATGCCAACTCAACAAAGACAGTAAATGGAGGATGGGACTAAATGCCAGGCATCTGCAGTCAAGCAGAAACTTTAAGCACTAAGCAACCTTGCTACCCCAGTCATACAGTAACTGTCAGTGCTTAGCTTACTAAGGACTAATGTACTCCTTAGCACAAACTGTACAGTATTTTACATGAGATTTCACTCAGCACACTTTGGGCCTGAATTATTTGTGAAGAATAATAAGCATGTTTTATATTTTCTTCATAAGAACAAAATGTTATTTTATCATTTGAAAGTAACAAGCCAACTACAGTGTAATAACTCTGTGTGACACAGATGACTGGGTTTGTGCACAACTTTGATCCTGACACTAGATGGTTTGGCTCCAGAGTGATGCTGTATGTTTTATGATTAATAAACTTTAGAATTAAAAATACCTACATTGTTTTCATTAAAAGGCTATTATTATCAAATGCCAAGGATTTCATTAAGGACTCCAAATTCTCTGAATATTGAGCCAGAACTAGTACATAAGTTTCTAAGAAGGGATTTGTTGATTCATCACAGGTGAACACAGTTACCATGATACACGCACATAATAAATAAATATCAGTTTGCCAGAAAGTATTAAGCAGGATAAATAATAATGTGCCAACAGTGAATAAGGGTTTGGCTAGAACACTCTGCCTGATCTCAGAGATGAGTCAGGATTGACTAGAAAAGCAGGCCTTGTATTATTGTAGGACTGCAGCAAACTAATTAAATTTGCACTTTAGGATTCATACATTTAAATAATATCTATATCTATATATCTATATCTATATACCTCTGCTTCACCAAGGCCAGGGTAGTACTAACCAAATTAAGAGGCACAATCACAGATTTTTTTTTAAGATGACAGACTGCAACATACTATATTAGACTATTAGTGAAGTAAACAAGTATGTGATTCAAAAGAATTAGCAGATGGATAAATAATCCCCAGTTCCAAGAAAATGAAGAGGATTGCAATTGCCATGGGACACATAAGAGCACCATGCAGTGTTTGAGTGGTAATATAAATGAAAGGCAATAGAGAGAGTGAAGTTTGAGAGTTCTTCCAATGTTTATATCATTGTGGGAACACTATAGCTGTTGTGTAACCCCCATACCTCTCAACCTGGAAAGATCAAAAATCTGGACAAAAGCCCATGAAAAGTAGCTACAACTGGCCAAAAATCTGGACACTGAGTAACATAAAATTTGCATACATAACTATGTAACCCCCACCCACTGCAATGGAATTGTGGGATACCAACATTCAAACTCAAATTGAAGAACAGATAAAATATTTAACAGCGCAAAATATAACCAGAACAATTTAGAATGTTTGTCAACTCCCAATAGCAGGCTCATATGCTGAGCTCTGCATTTTACTTTGTGTATTTTATTATGAGGGGAACGGGGTCAAGACTGATTATGTGAATCAATTTAAATTACCAGCCCATAAGCAATTGTGGTCTAGTATGGATATATGAAGGAGGTGATTCAAAAGGGAGGACTGGCAGCTATAGAAGTAGACATTTAGCACTTCTGAAAGATGCACACTTGCCACTCTACCATTAAAATGATCAACAATAAATTGGATTGAACTTAGCTTTTTAAGATATAATATATATTCTATGACCAGCTTATACTGTTGACCGTTTAATATATCTTAGTTATGCATACATCAAGAATTGTTGTAGACATTTATACAAATAGTTACTTTTATGTTAATGTATCTATTCCTATATATAAAATGCCATTTAACTCATTCAATATATAGCCTACACTTGCATTAATATTTACAACCCATTGAAACTGTGTAAAATATTTTGTTCAAACATAAACACCAAAATGCATGGCATTCTCATAAAGAATGTGTCTAGTCAAAAGCAATCAGAACCATACCTTTTTAATCTCTTAGTACAAGAAATTTGGACAAAACCTAAAATAATTGGGGGACAATGGCTAAAAAATAGGGATACATTTTAAATGTTGCCCTTATAAACTTAGAAATGTGATAGTATAAGAGAGTTGATGTTAACATGCATTTTCTGAAGGATAATCATCAGTACTCAATAATATCTGTGTAGGCTTCATGTAGAGCCTGCATGGAATGTACCTATGCACATGGCCACAGCTCCCCTTAGCACCGCTCCATGGTTATTAATCAAGGTGCGCTGCTGAGGGAAAACTGTGGCCATGTACTGAGGTACATGGCCACAGTTTCCCCTCAGCAGTGCACCATGGTTATTGTTATTAATCATGGTGCGCTGCTGAGGGAAATCATAGTAACATGGGTGATGAATTTGTGTAGGCAGTAGTTTAGAGACTGTCCTGTGGTTGGGGATTGTCCAGGGGATACCTGGACAGATGTTATGTACAGGATAAGAATCCCTGGAATGTACCCTGCTAGTGTAGAAATATGTGTGAGTTGTGATTATGTTTTTGTTTTTACTTGTATTTTATTTTTTATGCCTGTTTGCACAGTGCAGCGGAAGCGCAGCAGTGCTGAGCTGCACTTACACATGCACAGCTGCCACCTGCCAGACATCTAAAAATAGAAACCAGGTATAATTAGTTATAGTTGTCTGTGTTTTTTTATTTCAATTTTTTTTGAATGGCCGTTTGCTCGGCGAGGAACAGCACTTAGCAACTCTAACAAGTAGCTTAGTAGTATATGTAAAAGTATAGGGGTTTTCTCACTATCCAAGTAGCTAAATAGGTAGAATCATGGCCTAAAGTATAATAGGTCCTGGTTTTGACTTCCCATCAGTCATACCATTTTACATTTAGTGCTGTGGAAATATGGGAAATATGTGAGGTGACCTAAAGGGCAGTTTAACTTAAAAACAAAATTGTTACATTTGGGAAAGCTGCACAGTGCTAAGCACTGCTTAGAAATGGTCAGTTGCTACTACTGTTTGTGCATTGCTAAGTTTCACTAAAACACGGTTGTGTGAGTTTATGCGAAGCGAAGCTCTGCTAAGCTGGTTTGCACAATGCTAAGCAACACTGCACTTTTTTAAATGTTACAGTATGACATGTAACAGTGGGAAAACAGCTTATATTAAGGCCAATAGGAGGGAATTCTGCAGCATTCTTTGGAATCTTACTAACCTGTTGATATGCCTGGCAGTGGTTGTGAGGAAGTGTGCTTTTTAGTGCAGAGTTGGGGTGTGCAGGAATTCAAAATGTTTGTTGGGCTCCTCGTCCAGAGCTATGAACCCTGGCTGTTGCAGGGTGATTACCAGGGCTCAGAATGTAAAGCTGTAGCCTGGGATCGATTGGTCAGGTATCTTATCAGTGCTACTGGTATCCACCACACTGTTGAGCAGTGTTGTCACCACTATGATAACCTGAAGTGAAGGAAGAGGGGAACCATGGACACTTGGGTTCAAAAGACTAGGGCTGGGAATGCCCCACACATATGTAAACATGTTTGTTAGTACTTTACTAAAATACAAGGTGAATCTGTGCAAAACTGGTATGCATAATGGTGTGCTTCTCTTCCAACAGCTGCAGCTGAATGGGCTCGCAATGTCCAGTCTCATGCTGGGCTCCTGGCTAGGATGCACTGTAAATGTGGTAAGTATGGATATTTTCTGATAACTGTAGTGCAATAAACAATAAACAATACCAATAATAATAAGGTTTAAAGCAATATTGTGACAGTAGGGCTGTATTCACTGCATGTGTGTTCTAATGCCACTTCAGTCAAATGTAAAATTGAAATAATTAAAGAATGATAAAATAATTTCTTGATAACTGTATTGCACAACCTACAGTGCGGTTCAGGGATGGCTTCAAATAATGATGTGTATTCTTCCCACTCCAGGAACAAAGTATATAGGTAAAGTAGCCCATATTCTGGGGATATATCATGTGCATACTTCAGGAATTCTAAGGAGTAATAACAATAAAGTGCAAAGTAGGATTGTGATTTCATAAGTAATGTGTTCAAATAAGTACAGTAGGGCTGTATTTATTGCATGTGTGTTTGAATGTCACTGTAGTCAACTGTAAAATTGACATAAATAAATAATACAAAAATAATTGCCTGGTAAATATATTGAACAACCCACAGTATGATTTAGGGCTGTCTTCAGGCCACTTTCAGTCAAGTAATGCTCTGTATTCCTCCTGCTCCAAGAACAAATTATATGCATCAGATAGCCCACATTCTGGGGAGATATCATGTGTATACTTCTCAGATTCTAAGGAGAAATAACAATAAAGTATAAAGCAGGATTGTGGTTTCATAAATGATGTGTTCAAATAAGTGCAGTAGGGCTGTACTCATTGCATGTGTCTTCTAATGTCACTGCAGTCACTTGTTACATTACATGCACATATCCCCTGGAGTCACAGCTTTTGGGTTCTACTCCCATGCCTGCCAACTAAGACATGACGGCTGTCTAGTCTACTTAATGTACACAAATATACCTCTCAACTGTCATGAGTTTTTGTAATGTAATGCAACTGCCCAATCTGTCTAGTCCGTGATTAACAGATAAATGATTACCTGGTATGCAATTCTTTTTCAAGTCCATTTACAAAACACCTTGGTAGTTATGTACATGCAAATTATGTGAAACAGTTCCGTGTAGTTGTGCAGCTGCATTTGTTAGTGCTTGCCCCATACTGTCTGTGAGAAAAATATGTATTCACATATATAGTAAAATATGTATTCATATATCTATTAGCATTATGCTTGCTGCATTAGAAGCCTAAAAGGGTTAACACATTTATTCTGCTACAGGCTTAAAAATAATTGCATGTACTTTCTGACTTTGCTTCTGGTCAGCTCAGTGAATGACCTTGTTCATACACTGAGAAACAGATGATTTTGCTAACGTTAGGAAAAAGGAACAATACAGTATTCTGAAATGTTATTAGACTTAAGCAAATAACCTTGTTCATGCTGAGTGAACACTGCAGCTGTAGAGGAACTAGATAAAATTATAGGCTGAAATCAGTATATGCTTTGTGCTCGAAGCAGGAAAGAATCACTAATTGCAACACTGAATATGAGTGAATTGTTACAGACCGGTTGTCAGCAAGGCCACATTGGCATCTTAGGAAATTTTCACACGGGAAAGTTTATAATTGTGATATCAGCAGAAAAACTTAGTAAACACCTGTCTTAGAACAATGCTAAGAGCTGTATTTGACTACGTCAGCTTAGAGGGCAATGGCTTACAGAGCAGTATAATAATGAAGTATTTCCTGTATAATGTCAGACAAATTTCTGAAATGCATTTTTGTCTCCTTGTACAAGAATAAAGGAACCTTAACTGAACCTTGGCTGCATTGATCTTTGATTTTTCCTTTGACAAGTTGGTCCTTCGGACCGGAAACCTCTTGGTTGTCCTGGATCAGACAGGCCTGGTGGCTGAAATCCATATGGAAGAAGTTACCGAAACGGTTCTTCTTATTTGAAAAGACCTCCGACTGAATTGTCATATAAAAAGAGGCCGGACACTTTCTGATCTGCGGCTGATGAGCAGGTTTCAATCGGACCGGGGTGATCAATCAAGGCTCAGGTAAGGTGATTCCACTTTTTTCTGTTTTAGATCAAGGACTTGATTGTATTTGTTCAGTCAGGATTTTTATGTAAATCCAGGGACAGAAAAATTGCTATCTTGTCATAGATCAGGGAAACAGAATAAGTAGGCAGGTAGTCTGAAGGGACTATAAAATCTTCGTGGTACCACGTTAAAAAACAGGAAGGGTTACATAACATTCATAAGGTTAGGTCAAAATTGGTAATAAATATGCAAAACAACCCCAAAATCCGCCGTTAACCGAAGACGCAGAATACATGCAGTCGCGACGTGCCGATAACATTAAATACTACACGAAATGGGTTAATGAATATGAATTTCATGGTAAACTAGAAAAATCCTCACTTGTCAAACTTTTAAAACAACTCAAAACTGATTCCAAAGGACAGGTAAAAAGACAGCGCAAATTAGGAATTCCTCAGGCACACAAGTGGATTGAGTGAAGCAAACCGAAGGGAACAAATAAATAAGAATTCAAAAGCAATGTTTTTAGATAAAGAAGATAATAACTTAGTTATAGCATCAGCCCCCCACCCCCTCCACTTCCCTTGCCAGAATATGAAGTAAGTGAACAGGCAAGTCCACCCCCATGATACCCTGCTGTTCCGTCAGGTAGAAGTATTACAAAAGCAGAGACGTTTGTCAGAGATCCTATCGAGACTAGGTCTCGAGCACACAATTTGAGAGGGGATATTGAGTTAAATCAAATAAATAAAAATTTGCGATCTATGAGTGAAGAGAAGATATGCCCACTCATAGAAGTACCAAATCCTCAGGTAGGACAAGAAAGGCAGGACCCAACTCTCCTAGTATACAGACCGTGGACACCGGAAGATATCCGGAAAGCTACAGAGGGAATTCCCCATCCAAAAGTTAATTTTAGAAAGTTTTTAGAAGACTTATCAGGCATGAGGTTAAGTTATCACTTGAATGGAGAGGAAGTAGAAAAAGTAGTCAGACAAATAGTAGGTCCAGATTGGCACATGATCACTGGCAACTGGAATCCCCGTGATCCTACGCTTAAGCCCCTCCCACATAACAGCGCGGAGTTAGACAACAGAGTGAAGGGTCTAATATACCGAATTTCTGAGAAATGGAAGCCTAGGGCAGACTGGACTTGCATTAATCAATGCATCCAACAAGAAGGTGAAACTGTTGCTAGGTATTATGCCAGATTATTGGAATGTTTTAATAGCCATTGTGGAATGCAGGTTCCTGAAGACCAGACACAAGATTCCCCATATGAGCAGCAGTTAAAGAATGCATTTTTAAAAGGCAGTATTGCACCCATAAGTAGTTTTATTACGAAGCACATGGTAGACCATCGTACAAGCAGATTACAGTCACTGCTTGAATATGCTAGGCATGCCAGAAGGCATTTTAATAACAAAAAGAAAAAGAAAGCCCAAGTATTTGCTGTAGATGATGGAGAAGTTTATTTAGTACAGTCTGGGAAGAAGGGCAAGAAGAATGCCCAGGGAAATAAACAATCTGATCAGCGATCAGAGGACTTTGAAGGGAGAAAGAAAAGGGGTGAATGTTTTAAATGCGGTAAAAAGGGACATATGGCAAAGGATTGCAAGAAAAATAAGAAGGCAGCGATGAAGGATAAGAATGAAGAGGGTGAGGACTGACTATATGATAGTCAAGAATCACTAGATGGGAATAACGGAGAAAGGACAAATGAGAATGTGATAGAGAGAGCAGAGAATGTGATAGGAGAAACAGAGGAAGTGCAGGAAGCTACCGATAGTGAAGAAAATGAAATATTAGACTTATCCTTATTGAGCTTGGAGCTCTATTTGGCAGACATGAAACTGAAGTTACACTCCTGGTAGAGGGGAGGGAAGTCAAATTTCTGTGTGATTCAGGGGCATCACAAACCCTGGTACACCCCTCCAAACTACCGGAGAATTCAGAGTCACGAGATTACATATTGGGGAAAGCAGCTAATGGACAGCTGTATCGGGAGCCTCTCTCCCATAATATTGCAATAACAGATCCTGTTTCAGGATTTCCCCAGAAAGCAAAATTGTTGTATCTGCAAAATTCCCAGTGAATCTTTTGGGCAGAGATCTTATGCAACTATTTGGCATAGCAGTAGTTCCAACCATGCAGGGTATGGAAGCACAACAACAAATGAACACATTTGCAGTGCAATCAGAGGGTGAAACATTTTATTGGTACAGCCAGGACTTGGTTATGACTGGTCCTGGGGCAATAACTGAAGAGTTAATGAAGGTGGCTATCAGTAAGTTTCCCTCCCTTTGCATTGACGTACAACACCTGTTGCACTGTACTCTGTATTACTGTAATACACCAAGACCTGACAAAGAATATGAGCAAAAATTGTTTAAGAACTGTGCAAACAGATTAGTATTGCGTAATCTGTACTGGGACATGAAAGGGAAAAGTGAAGTTGGCTGTTCATTGCCACAGGAGTTCTTTGCACTTTATAAATCAAATTGGTTACCACATGTTAGTTTAACTAAAGACAAAGATGTGAAATGGGCAGACCTAGGAGAAAAAGTCACAAGATGGGAAAAGCAGACAGAATCAGAACTGTCAGAACAAGGAGTACATAGACAGAAATTAAATTGGATCACATAGACACATCCAGCTGTACACTTACAGTCAAGCTAGGACAGCTGAGAAGCACTCTTATTAGAGGAGGAAGAAAAAGCTTTATTAGACATGCCAGAGACCCTCTGGTCAACAGGAAAGTCAGATGTAGGACTTATTTGTACAGCAGGACCAGTTACCATTATGCCAAAGTCAGCATTTAGACCACAGAAAAGGCAGTACCCCTTAAGGAAAGATGCAGAAGCCGGTATTAAACCTATCATAGCAGCTTTACTTAAGGGAGGAATACTGGTGGAATCTCCTGATTCACCATGTAACACACCCTTATTTCCAGTTAAGAAAGCAAATGGAGAATGGCGTATGGTCCAGGATTTGCAAGCTGTAAATGACACAGTAATATCAAGGGCACCAACGGTGCCAGATCCACACACCCACTTGAATGATTTGAAGCCTCAACACAAATATTTTTCTGTGGTAGATATTAGCAATGCGTTCTTTTCAATACTGATACACCCTGACAGCCAGTATTGGTTTGCATTTACATTTCAGGGGAAATGGTATACATATACGCGACTACCACAGGGATATTGTGAAAGTCCAACAATATTCGCACAAGAAATGTAACTTGGCTGGGTTTACCCCACCGAAAGGTAGGCAGATTTTACTTTATGTTGATGATATCCTACTGGCAGCCCCCACCCAGCAAGATTGTAAGGAAGACACTATAGCATTATTGAAATTCGTAGCCGCTGAAGGACTCAGAATAAGCAGCTTTGGAGAAAACAAGTTAAATACCTTGGATATGTAATATCCAAAGAGGGTAGGACATTAGATGAAGACAGGAAAATAGTGATCTTACAAGCACCAAAACCAACAACCAAGAAGGAAATGATGTCCTTTCTTGGTACGACTAATTTTTGTCGCAGCTGGATCCCAAATTATACTTTGGAATCTGCACGGTTAAACAACCTGATCTTTCAGAAGCCTACGGCAACACAAGATTTGATACAATGGACACCAGAAGCAGAATTAGCTTTCTGTAAACTGAAACAATTAATAGCATCCTCATTAGTCTTAGGATTACCAATCTATCATAAACGTTTTTTCCAAACCGTAGATTGTAAGCAGGATATATGACATAAGTGTTGACACAACAGCATGGGGACAAGCAACACCCCATTGCTTATTATTCATCGCAACTGGACCCAGTGGTGCAGTCTTTGCCCCACTGTGTACAAGCAGTAGTTGCTGCCGCAATGGCAGTGCAGGCTTCGGCCTCAGTAGTATTATTCCATCCTCTCACATTGAGAGTGCCTCATGCAGTCGCGATTATTTTACTGCAAGAGAAGGTAGCATATCTTTCCCCTGCTAGGTATCTATCCTGTATGACTATCTTGTTGAGCCAACCTCACATGACAATTGAACTCTGTATGACTTTGAATCCGTCTACCTTGCTCCCAACTCATGCAGATGGCACACCGCACAGCTGCCTGCAGGTAATTGAGCAAAAGACATTACCTAGAAAAGACCTAATGGATGTTCCCTTGGATAATGCCAAGGTGACATATTACATGAATGGCTCATGCAAAAGGGGTCATACGGGGCAAAACCTAACAGGATATGCAGTAGTTTCTGATACTGAAATTGTAGAAGCAAAACCTTTACCACATAGCTTATCTGCACAAGCAGCAGAATTGATTGCCTTGACACGGACATGTACCTTAGCAAAGGGTAAATGTGTGAACATTTTTACAGACAGCCAGTATGCTTTCTGTACTATATATATTTTTGCGCAACAGTGGAAAAATCGAGGAATGGTGACATCTACTGGTAAACCGATTAATCATGCACAGTTTATTTTAGATTTGTTAGAATCAATTAAGTTACCTCAGAAAGTAGCTATTTTTAAATGCATAGCTCATACCAAGCAACAAGATAGGATTTCAAAAGGTAATGCGAGAGCTGACACAGCTGCAAAGCAAGCAGCCTCAGAAGCATTTCTTTTGAATGAGGAATTACAACCTTCTGAGATTTTAGACTTAGAAATGTTGAAAACAATGCAGACAGTTACTACACGAGCTGAGGAACAAAAGTGGGAAAGGCGAGGAGCACTCCTCAAGGAAGGACTGTACATCTCCAAAGAGGGAAAGCCAATATTGCCATTTAATTTATTTAGATATGCAGCTTTGTTGAGCCATGGGCAATGCCATGTCTCAACAGGGGAGATGGAACAGTTAGTCAACCAGGTATTCACTACATACGGATTTACAAACTATACTAAAAAATTTTGTTTGTCGTGCCATACTTGTAACAAACATCATGCACAGGGGGAATTAAAACCCAAGCAAGGGAGTTTCCCAACACCACCATATCCGTTTCATACTATCTGTATGGATTTCATAGAATTGAATAAATGTGAAAATAAACGTTACTGCCTTGTCATTGTAGATATGTTTTCCAAATGGGTGGAAGCCTTTCCGACTAAAAATCCAGATGCAGCTACAGTTGCAAAGGCTCTGGTTAAAGAAATTATTTCTAGATTTGGTATACCGGAGAGGATCTACAGTGACAATGGCACACATTTTGTAAATCAAAGCATACAGCAACTTAGTAGATATTTTGGAATTTCTTTAAAAAAACATTGAGCATATCATCCTCAATCTGCAGGGTTGGTGGAGAGGCACAATGGGATTTTAAAGAACAAGCTTAGGAAATTGATGTCAGATACACAGTAGAAATGGGTGTACTGCCTGCCCCTGGCACTGTTGAGCATGAGAACTGTTCCAAATGCGAAAATATTGACTCCTTTTGAGATAATATTTGGGAGGGCATACTATACCCATCAGTGAAATTCTCTCATGCCTGCGGACCAGGAAGCAGACGGTACACTAGCAGAACACATGGGACGTATGCTGAACTCTAAACATCTTTTGCAGTTTTCTGTTTCAGGTAAAGAGTCGAATCAACCATTGGTAGTGACATTAGTCCCAGGTAATTGGATCTGGGTGAAGACAATGAAGCGGAAGAATTAGAATTCGCCAAAGTGGGAGGGACCATACCAGGTCCTCTTGTCGACACCCACAGCAGTCAAGATTGGTGAGAAATCCTCTTGGATCCATTTGACACACTGTAAACTTTGCAAAAACTTTGAGCTAGATACAAATCTTGATGTTCCACAAAAAGACTAAACCTAACAAAATCTAGAGCAAACAGGAATGCAGAACAACCCCAGAAGTATTGAATGGTTATCCTGTTGATTGTACTGATGACAATAATCTTTTTGCTGTGGCCCATCCTTTTTCTGGCCACACCAGCTGAACTGAATAAACGTGATGAGTCACCCATAGACTGGCACCCGAACTTTAACACTTATCAGGCGATTACACGTGTGTATGCTGAGACTTTTAATGTTTCAAATTGCTGGATTTGTACAGCCATACCAACAGCATACGGGGGGGTTATTAATGACTGTGGTCCCCCTAGGGGTCAATGAGACCTGGGAAAACTTGGTTTATGAGACTGTAACTATTAAAGCTCATGACAAAGTAGCACTGTATTTGCCTGTGACACAAAAGGGAATTGTATGTTTTTATAAGAATGACACAATTCAAGTGGGTTGGAGCAGATGCAATGTGACTGTACATTACAAATGTTATACCAAAGCAAACAGAATGGGTAGAGTTTGTAATTCAAATTATGACTCATTTCTCGAGTCAATGCGAAAGACTGTTGGGCACATACATCATAATCCTATTCTTTTTAAGCAACTGCCTATACTAGATAGGAAAATGTTTCATGCAGGGCAGCCATATCTCAGTAAAGTAACTACTAAGGTACAGGATTGTTATTTTGTGTGTGTGTAAAAAAGCATATAAATGGTTACCTGAGAATTGGTCCGGCAGTTGTTTTTTGAGGTACCTGGTTCCGGCCATACGGCACACTGCAGTTTTGCCTCAGGGAAATATTCGAAACACCCGAGATGTAGCCAAGAAACCTGTCAGAAAGCCTAAGAATCCAGTGGGACAAATCGAGGTGGGCTGGAAGGACCATCATACCATGGGTACCAAGCTGACGCACATGGACTTGAGTGATGCTGTCATATCGTGGGCAGGCATATTACCAGCATATGGAGCGGCAAAATCGATTTGGGAGCTGCGAAAACTGTCCAAACATCTCGAAGTAATGAGCAATGCAACTTTTTCTGCTCTTGAATTGATAACTGATGAACTGAATGCTATGAGAACTGTAGTACTCCAGAATCGTATGGCTCTCGACTTCACCCTAGTGGCGAGAGGTGGATCGCGGGCTTTAATCAAAGAAGAATGTTGTGCATATATTCTGATTACCAGCACAAGATAAATGACCACCTTGAGGTGATACAGCAAGTGTCGGCCATGACCAAACCAGGACTCAACCCACTGACGGACTTTTTCCAGAATCTGTTTGGGGGGTGGAGTACCTTCATGATGAACATATTAATAGCTGTCTGTGTGGGAATACTCCTGTTGGGAGTGTGTGCGTGTTGTGGCCTACCCTGCATGAAAAAACTGATTAAAGAATTGATAGACATGTCAGTGTCTGAAACCTTATATCAAAACACTGAAGTTGATAAATTACTGGAAAATGAAATGCTTTCAGAAGTTTAAACTATATGACTCAGCTAACCGCAAATCCCACGTGGAAGAGGTTGGGAGAAGAAATTAACTGTTTATGCTTTTGAAGAGAATAAAAGTGTTAATAGGGGGGAAATGTGAGAGAAATATGTATTCACATATATAGTAAAATATGTATTCATATATGTATTAGCATTATGCTTGCTGCATTAGAAGCCTAAAAGGGTTAACACATTTATTCTGCTACAGACTTAAAAATAATTGCATGTACTTTCTGACTTTGCTTCTGGTCAGCTCAGTGAATGACCTTGTTCATACATTGAGAAACAGATGATTTTGCTAACGTTAGGAAAAAGGAAAAATACAGTATTCTGAAATGTTATTAGACTTAAACAAATAACCTTGTTCATGCTGAGTGAACACTGCAGCTGTAGAGGAACTAGATAAAAATATAGGCTGAAATCAGTATATGCTTTGCGCTCGAAGCAGGAAAGAATCACTAATTGCAACACTGAATATGAGTGAATTGTTACAGACCGGAGGTCAGCAAGGCCACATTGGCATCTTAGGAAATTTTCACATGGGAAAGTTTATAATTGTGATATCAGCAGAAAAACTTAGTAAACACCTGTCTTAGAACAATGCTAAGAGTTGTATTTGACTACGTCAGCTTAGAGGGCAATGGCTTACAGAGCAGCATAATAATGAAGTATTTCCTGTATAATGTCAGACAAATTTCTGAACTGCATTTTTGTCTCCTTGTACAAGAATAAAGGAACCTTAACTGAACCTTGGCTGCATTGATCTTTGATTTTTCCTTTGACAAGTTGGTCCTTCGGACCGGAAACCTCTTGGTTGTCCTGGATAAGACAGATCTGGTGGCTGAAATCCGTATGGAAGAAGTTACCGAAATGGTTCTTCTTATTTGAAAAGACCTCCGACTGAATTGTCGTATAAAAAGAGGCCGAACACTTTCTGATCTGTGGCTGACGAGCAGGTTTCAATCGGACTAGGGTGATCAATTGCTGAGGCTCAGGTAAGGTGATTCTACTTTTTTCTGTATTACATCAGGGACTTGATTGTATTTGTTCAGTCAGGATTTTTATATAAATCCAGGGACAGAAAAATTGCTATCTTGTCATAGATCAGAGAAACAGAATAAGTAGGCAGGTAGTCTGAAGGGACTATAAAATCTTTGTGGTACCACGTTAAAAAACAGGAAGGGTTACGTAACATTCATAAGGTTAGGTCAAAATGGGTAATAAATGTACAAAACAACCCCAAAATCCACCGTTAACCGAAGACGCAGAATACATGCGGTCGCGACGTGCCGATAACATTAAATACTGCACGAAATGGGTTAATAAATATGAATTTCATGGTAAACTAGAAACATCCTCACTTGTCAAACTTTTAAAACAACTCAAAACTGATTCCAAATGACAGGTAAAAAGGCATCGCAAATTAGGAATTCCTAAGGCACACAGGCTGATTGAGGAAGCAAACCAAAGGGAACAAATAAATAAGAATTTAAAAGCAATGTTTTAAGATAAAGAAGATAATAACTTGGCTTCCCTCGCCAGAATATGAAGTGAGTGAACAGGCAGGTCCACCCCCACGATACCCTGCTGTTCCATCAGGTAGAAGTATTACAAAAGCAGAGCCGTTTGTCAGAGATCCTATCGAGACTAGGTCTCGAGCATGCAATTTGAGAGGGGATATTGAGTTATATCAAATAAATAAAAATTCGCGATCTATGAGTGAAGAGGAAATATGTCCACTCATAGAAGTACCAAATCCTCAGGCAGGACAAGAAGGGCAGGACCCAACTCTCCTAGTATACAGACCGTGGACACCGGAAGATATCCGGAAAGCCACAGAGGGAATTCCCCATCCAAAAGTTAATTTTAGAAAGTTTTTAGAAGACTTAGAAGGCATGAGGTTAAGTTATCACTTGAATGGAGAGGAAGTAGAAAAAGTAGTCAGACAAATAGTAGGTCCAGATTGGCACATGATCACTGGCAACTGGAATCCCCGTGACCCTACGCTTAAGCCCCTCCCACATAACAGCGCAGAGTTAGACAACAGAGTGATGGGTCTAACAGATCAAATTTCTGAGAAATGGAAGCCTAGGGCAGGCTGGAATTGCATTAATCAATGCATCCAACAAGAAGGTGAAACTGTTGCTAGGTATTATGCCAGATTATTAGAATGTTTTAATAGCCATTGTGGAATGCAGGTTCCTGAAGACCAGACACAAGATTCCCCATATGAGCAGCAGTTAAAGAATGCATTTTTAAAAGGCAGTATTGCACCCATAAGTAGTTTTATTATGAAGCACATGGTAGACCATCGTACAAGCAGATTACAGTCACTGAGTGAATATGCTAGGCATGCCAGAAGGCATTTTAATAACAAAAAGAAAAAGAAAGCCCAAGTATTTGCTGTAGATGATGGAGAAGTTTATTTAGTACAGTCTGAGAAGAAGGGCAAGAGGAATGCCCAGGGAAATAAACAATCTGATCAGCGATCAGAGGACTTTGAAGGGAGAAAGAAAAGGGGTGAATGTTTTAAATGCGGTAAAAAGGGACATATGGCAAAGGATTGCAAGAAAAATAAGAAGGCAGCTATGGAAGATAAGAATGAAGAGGGTGAGGACTGACTATATGATAGTCAAAAATCACTAGATGGGAATAACGGAGAAAGGACAAATGAGAATGTGATAGAGAGAGCAGAGAATGTGATAGGAGAAACAGAGGAAGTGCAGGAAGCTACCGATAGTGAAGAAAATGAAATATTAGACTTAGCCTTATTGAGCTTGGAGCTCTATTTGGCAGACATGAAACCTGAAGTTACACTCCTGGTAGAGGGGAGGGAAGTCAAATTTCTGTGTGATTCAGGGGCATCACGAACCCTGGTATACCCCTCCAAACTACTGGAGAATTCAGAGTCACATGATTACATATTGGGGAAAGCAGCTAATGGACAGCTGTATCGGGAGCCTTTCTCCCATAATATTGCAATAACAGATCCTGTTTCAGGATTAACCCAGAAAAGCAAAATTGTTGTTTCTGCAAAATGCCCAGTGAATCTTTTGGGCAGAGATCTTATGCAACTATTTCGCATAGCAGTAGTTCCAATCATGCAGGGTATGGAAGCACAACGACAAATGAACACTTTTGCAGTGCAATCAGAGGGTGAAACATTTTATTGGTACAGCCAGGACTTGGTTATGACCGGTCCTGGGGCAATAACTGAAGAGTTAATGAATGTGGCTATCAGTAAGTTGCCCTCCCTTTGCATTGACGTACAACACCTGTTGCACTGTACTCTGTATTATTGTAATATACCAGGACTTGACAAAGAATATGAGCAAGAATTGTTTAAGAACCATGCAAACAGATTAGTATTACGTAATCTGTACTGGAACATGAAAGGGGACAGTGTAGTTGGCTGTTCATTGCCCCAGGAGTTCTTTGCACTTTGTAAATCAAATTGGTTACCACATGTTAGTTTAACTAAAGACAAAGATGTGAAATGGGCAGTTCTAGGAGAAAAAGTCACAAGATGGGAAAAGCAGACAGAATCAGAAATGTCAGAACAAGGAGTACATAGACAAAAATTAAACTGGATCACATAGACACGCCCAGCTGTACACTTGCAGTCAAGCGAGGACTGCTGAGAAGTACTCTTATTAGAAGAGGAAGAAAAAGCTTTATTAGACATACCAGAGACCCTCTGGTCAATAGGAAAATCAGATGTAGGACTTATTCGTACAGCAGGACCAATTACCATTACGCCAAAGTTAGCATTTAGACCACAGAAAAGGCAGTACCCCTTAAGGAAAGATGCAGAAGCAGGTATTAAACCTATCATAGCAGCTTTACCTAAGGGAAGAATACTGGTGGAATCTCCTGATTCACCATGTAACACATCCTTATTTCCAGTTAAGAAAGCAAACAGAGAATGGCGTATGGTCCAGAATTTGCAAGCTTTAAATGACGCAGTAATATCAAGGGCACCAACGGTGCCAGATCCACACATCCTATTGAATGATTTGAAGCCTCAACAAAAATATTTTCTGTGGTAGATATTAGCAATGCGTTCTTTTCAATACTGATACACCCTGACAGCCAGTATTGGTTTGCATTTACATTTCAGGGAAAACGGTATACATATACGCTACTACCACAGGGATATTGTGACAGTCCAACAATATTCGCACAAGAAATGGCAAGTAACTTGGCGGGGTTTACCCCACCGAAAGGTAGTCAGATTTTACTTTATGTTGATGATATCCTACTGGCAGCCCCCACCCAGCAAGATTGTAAGGAAGACACTATAGCATTATTGAAATTCTTAGCCACTGAAGGACTCAGAATAAGCAGCTTTGGAGAAAACAAGTTAAATACCTTGGATATGTAATATCCAAAGAGGGTAGGACATTAGATGAAGACAGGAAAATAGTGCTCTTACAAGCACCAAAACCAACAACCAAGAAGGTAATAATGTCCTTTCTTGGTATGACTAATTTTTGTTGGAACTGGATCCCAAATTATGCTTTGGAATCTGCACCATTAAACAACCTGATCTTTCAGAAGCCTATGGCAGCACAAGATTTGATACAATGGACACCAGAAGCAGAATTAGCTTTCTGTAAACTGAAACAATTAATAGCATCCTCATTAGTCTTAGGATTACCAAACTATCATAAACATTTTTTCCAAACCATAGATTGTAAGCAAGGATATATGATGTCAGTGTTGACACAACAACATGGGGACAAGCAACGCCCCATTGCTTACTATTCATCGCAACTGGACCCAGTGGCGCGGTCTTTGCCCCACTGTGTACAAGCAGTAGTTGCTGCCACAATGGCAGTGCAGGCTTCGGCCTCAGTAGTATTATTCCATCCTCTCACATTGAGAGTGCCTCATGCAGTCACAATTATTTTACTGCAAGAGAAGGTAGCATATCTTTCCCCTACTAGACATCTATCCTGTATGACTATCTTGTTGAGCCAACCTCACATGACAATTGAACGCTGTACGACTTTGAATCCGTCTACCTTGCTCCCAACTCATGCAGATGGCACACCGCACAGCTGCCTGCAGGTAATTGAGCAAAAGACATTACCTAGAAAAGACCTCACGGGTGTTCCCTTGGATAATGCCGAGGTGACATATTGCGTGGATGGCTCATGCAAAAGGGGTCCTACGGGGCAAAACCTAACAGGATATGCAGCAGTTTCTGATACTGAAATTGTAGAAGCCAAACCTTTACCACATAGCTTATCTGCACAAGCAGCAGAATTGACTGCCTTGACACGGGCATGTACCTTAGCTAAGGGTAAATGTGTGAACATTTTTACAGACAGCCAGTATGCTTTCTCTACTGTACATATTTTTGCGAAACAGTGGAAAAATCGAGGAATGGTGACATCTACTGGCAAACCGATTAATCATGCACAGTTTATTTTAGATTTGTTAGAATCAATTCAGTTACCTCAGAAAGTAGCTATTTTTAAATGCATAGCTCATACCAAGCAACAAGATGGGATTTCAAAAGGTAATGCGAGAGCTGACACAGCTGCAAAGCAAGCAGCCTCCAAAGCATTTCTTTTGAACGAGGAATTACAACCTTCTGAGATTTTAGACTTAGAAATGTTGAAAACAATGCAGACAGTTACTACACGAGCTGAGGAACAAAAGTGGGAAAGGCGAGGAGCACTCCTCAAGGAAGGACTGTACATCTCCAAAGAGAGAAAGCCAATATTGCCATTTAATTTATTTAGATATGCAGCTTTGTTGAGCCATGGGCAATGCCATGTCTCAAGAGGGGGGATGGTACAGTTAGTCAAGCGGGTATTCACTACATACGGATTTACAAACTATACTAAAAAATTTTGTTTGTCGTGCCATACTTGTAACAAACATCATGCACAGGGGGAATTAAAACCCAAGCAAGGGAGTTTCCCTACACCACCATATCCGTTTCATACTATCTGTATGGATTTCATAGAATTGAATAAATGTGAAAATAAACGTTACTGCCTTGCCATTGTAGATATATTTTCCAAATGGGTGGAAGCCTTTCCGACTAAAAATCCAGATGCAGCTACAGTTGCAAAGGCTCTGGTTAAAGAAATTATTCCTATATTTGGTATACCGGAGAGGATCTACAGTGACAATGGCACACATTTCGTAAATCAAACCATACAGCAACTTTGTAGATATTTTGGAATTTCTTTAAAAAAACATTGCGCATATCATCCTCAATCTGCAGGGTTGGTGGAGAAGCACAATGGGATTTTAAAGAACAAGCTTAGGAAATTGATGTCAGATACACAGAAGAATTTGGTGTACTGCCTGCCCCTGGCACTGTTAAGCATGAAAACTGTTCCAAATGTGAAAGGATTGACTCCTTTTGAGATAATATTTGGGAGGGCATACTATACCCATCAGTGGAAATCTCTCATGCCCGCAGACCAGGAAGCAGACGGTACACTAGCAGAACACATGAGACATATGCTGAACTCTAAACATCTTTTGCAGTTTTCTAAAGAGTCGAATCAACCGTTGGAAGTGACAGTAGTCCCAGGTAATTGCATCTGGGTGAAGACAACGAAGCGGAAGAATTGAAATTCGCCAAAGTGGGAGGGACCATACCAGGTCCTCTTGTTGACACCCACAACAGTCAAGATTGGTGAGAAATCCTCTTGGATCCATTTGACACACTGTAAACTTTGCAAAAACATTGAGCTAGATAAAAATCTTGCTGTTCCACAAAAAGACTAAACATGACAAAATCTAGAGCAAACAGGAATGCAGAACAACCCCAGAAGTATTGCATGGTTATCCTTTTGATTGTACTGATGACGATTATCTTTTTGCTGTGGCCCATCCTTTTTCTGGCCACACCAGCTGAACTGAATAAACGTGATGAGTCACCCATAGACTGGTACCCGAACTTTAACACTTATCAGGCGATTACACGTGTGTATGCTGAGACTTTTAATGTTTCGAATTGCTGAATTTGTACAGGCATACCAACAGCATACGGGGGGGTTATTAATGACTGTGGTCCCCCTAGGGGTCAATAAGACCTGGGAAAACTTGGTTTACGAGACTGTAACTATTAAAGCTCATGACAAAGTAGCACTGTATTTGCCTGTGACACAAAAGGGAATTGTATGTTTTTATAAGAATGACACAATTCAAGTTGCTGTCTGTGTGGGAATACTCCTGTTGGGAGTGTGTGCGTGTTGTGGCATACTCTGTATGAAAAAAACTGATTAAAGAATTGATAGACATGTCAGTATCTGAAACCTTGTATCAAAACACTGAATTTGTTAAATTACTGGAAAATGAAATGCTTTCAGAAGTTTAAACTATATGACTCACCTAACCGCAAATCCCACGTGGAAGAGGTTGGGAGAAGAAATTAACTGTTTATGCTTTTGAAGAGAATAAAAGTGTTAATAGGGAGGAAATGTGAGAGAAATATGTATTCACATATATAGTAAAATATGTATTCATATATGTATTAGCATTATGCTTGCTGCATTAGAAGCCTAAAAGGGTTAACACATTTATTCTGCTACAGGCTTAAAAATAATTGCATGTACTTTCTGACTTTGCTTCTGGTCAGCTCAGTGAATGACCTTGTTCATACACTGAGAAACAGATGATTTTGCTAACGTTAGGAAAAGGAACAATACAGTATTCTGAAATGTTATTAGACTTAAGCAAATAACCTTGTTCATGCTGAGTGAACACTGCAGCTGTAGAGGAACTAGATAAAATTATAGGCTGAAATCAGTATATGCTTTGCACTCGAAGCAGGAAAGAATCACTAATTGCAACACTGAATATGAGTGAATTGTTACAGACCTGTGGTCAGCAAGGCCACATTGGCATCTTAGGAAATTTTCACATGGGAATGTTTATAATTGTGATATCAGCAAAAAAACTTAGTAAACACCTGTCTTAGAACAATGCTAAGAGCTGTATTTGACTGCGTCAGCTTAGAGGGCAATGGCTTACAGAGCAGTATAATAATGAAGTATTTCCTGTATAATGTCAGACAAATTTCTGAACTGCATTTTTGTCTCCTTGTACAAGAATAAAGGAACCTTAACTGAACCTTGGCTGCATTGATCTTTGATTTTTCCTTTGACACTGTCCCATGCTAACAGCTTGAGAGGTATGTACATGCTACATCATCTATAGAATAATTTGAGTCAATGTACTCACAATTGACACCGCACACCTGTAGAAGTATGTATTAGTAATTGTTGTATTAATATCATCTGCAAGTTCACTAATGGCATGTTTTCCTCTCTTTTCCCACCCCTTATTTTCTTTAATTTATTAATGTTATTTATTATTATGATTTAATATGAATATATTCTGTTAAACTGTTATATTGGTCTTATAGTTTGCTCTTAACATTCTTACTATTAGGTTATTTATTGTTGTGTTCCACATAATATACCTTAATATGTATTTGAATTAAGCAATATTATGTTCTATTACATTAATACTAACATTGGTTTGGTTATTACTAACTTTAACATATTGTCCTATTAAATTTACCACAGTGTGACAAGGTAACCCGCTTTCAAGTGATCCACCTACCTTGGCTCCTTCAGCCATGGCACCGAGGCCAAGCATGTCTGGGCTGCAGCCTGGTGGTGCCCCCTCTGCTCCCCCTGCACTACCTGCAGAGTCAGGTAGTTCTGCCCCACAGGCCGGGACTGGGCCACCCTCTGGGAGTGGTTGTGGAGGGGGTGGTGTTGTCACCCATGATGAACTACCAGGATTGGTGCATAGGATAGTGTTCCAAGGTTTTGGATGCTGCCTATGCCAGATAGAGGACATGCTCACCACCCTGGTGGGGCAGCCTCACCCCAGAGACCAGCCTCCACCACTGCCATCTCAGGGAAAGTGAAGGAGCAGTACCAGCAATCTCATGGGTGGGGCTTGAGTTATGCTGCTACCTTGTGGAGGTAACTGAGACTGGGATTCCACAACACCCTCCACATCCAAGGTATTCATCCCCATCTTGTGTCACACTCCATGCCTGTCTGCTGTGTTGTCTGTCTGCAAAAGCTTCCTCACCTTCCCAACTTACTTCTCCTACATGTACCTATATCCCTTCCGCACCATTTAACTCTCACCTTTAAAAAAAATAGGCACCTCTCCCAAAAAATATCTTCCTATACATAGCTCTCCATTTTGCACACATTTCTACCCAATACATGAACTTTGGTCCAATTGGCTTGACTACACAGTTATGTTGTCCTAACCCCTCTCTCTGGGGGTGGCAGTCCAAATTCATCTACAAATTCTGTCAAAGTGCGCAGTTGTTGCTCTACAAGAAATGGGTAGCTATTGGTCTTTCCTACACCCTTCCTGCACATACCTACCTGCCTTTAATGTTTCCCCCACTTGCACCCCACATCACCACTATCCTATCTCCCCATTTTTCTTTTCTCTAAAGATTTTTGTGTAACGCTATGCAACGCACCATATCGAGCAGCGTCACAAAGTTCAGATAAATGGAGCTATATTGATATATGTGTTTTAAATGATAATAAACACTTACAAATAAACACCTGTTCCCTATTTCAAACCCAAGACCATGGCACCTGCAGACCACTGCATTAATCTGGCACACCACACAGCTGTTAATTAAAACAGGTAGTTTAAGCAAAACATAGTAATTGCAAGTTACCATCACTGAGTGTGTTTAAGCACAGCTGTGCATCATGCCACATCTCACAATCTTGCTGAATGAATAATGGAAAAATGGGAGTGTAACTTGGAGTCTGGTACAGGACTGCACCACTAGAAAGTCAGACACAGACTAATGGATGTAAGTGATGCCTTTAATAGCAGGTAAATGGGCATTTTTATCAGCAACATGTACAAGTACACCTGCTAAAACACTAATAATAAAATACATGTTGAACTGGGACTCTGCTAGAGAAATACATCCCTATAAAGCCAGGCACATAATAATGGATGTAATGGAGGTATGTCACAGCCTATATGTGTGCATTTATAACTTCACAAATACACATGCTGTAAGAGTGAGTCTATAGCTCAGTCTGTTAAATGCTTTGCAAGCCGTAAGTTTTGCCAAACATGGTCCTGGGTTCAAATCCAGTGGTGTGTAGCATTTAAATTACATTATTGTGAAGCCATCAGTATATGACTGAGTCATGGACTCTTTATCCACACAATGCATTTCAAATGCAATGTCTGCTTTTCAATGATGGAAGTCACGGACCTGCACATAGGACACACTTGACATATCCCTATAGCAATACTATAAGTGCATAAAGTGTCAGGTCATGCATTAATATGCATTCATAGAGGATTTTAACTTAGGTAATGCAGACAAGGCCCACTAATATCAAAGTGCAGCATGCAATCATTTCACAATGATATTACAGATTAGCACAGCTTCACAACTAACATACATATATGGAGGTCTTACTAGTAACAAGAAGTGCCAGGACACATGCTCCAAATGATTACCATAATGTAACACATGGCCTGGCAGTTGCTCAAATTGTTGACATAATGTTATATTTACCCCTATGTTGCTCAAAAACAAAACAAACATGTTGTATAGTATTCTGTTAGTGATACCATTGTCTAACATGCTTACCTTAAACACATGCCTTAATTTGCAGTGAAATGGGTACCCTCAATCTGGCTCTGCCTCTGCAACAAGGCTGCCACACCTCTCACAGTTACTCTTACAGCTTGTTGTTATCCAAAGTGTTCACACTCTCTGCCTATGCGTATTGCCTGCAGCATCAGCTGCAGCCTGTAGCACACACATCTGTATGTACAAGTAGCTGCTACAGACGTGCCCTCTGCAATGACATAGTATCCTGACCCAGTGATGTAGCAGAACATATCATAAAGGGCTTCTAATCTACATGAACGTCTTATATCTTGATTAGTGGTTGCATGTCATTGGCTGATTATACTGCAAATCAGCTGTGTTGGCTGCAATTAACATTTCAGAACCACAGTTAAGAGCTAACCACCTGTAATGAGAATCATGTTAAAAAGTCAAACAGCTAGCTAGGGGAACCAGTCTGTATGAGTCTTTCTTCACACAGTAAATGTGTTGACAAAAACTTTATATATCTGCACATATCAACAGAGGAGTATTGTACTCCATCAGGTATATAACTTTTTGTTTACAACATGATGCAGATGTGTGAATATACTTAGGAGGAATGGGGATTACAGCATTAAGCCTCTCTTAGAACTGTAATGATGACATGTCATTGATCTCAGGATTTGTTGCACCTACAGAGAACATACAGTACATAAAGGGTAGGATGTATTTTGCAATGTGGTGCATTGGTATCAAGGGAATGTCCCTTTATAGTGGTTGTAATAGCACACTGCTATTTGTTTGCACTGTTGTTTGACATATTATCAAGGGGGTTGCCCATAGGAGACCCACTACAATGGACTCCTGTGTTGGGTATGTGATCATACAGCAGTATCTGTCATGGCACAAATGGGAATAACTGACTATTTCTAGTATCATAGTTGTATCTACATGCTTAGTATGTTTGCACACTGTGGAATATTGCATGCGTGATCAAGCAGTGGATACTGCCAGCCATTCTGTTCTTGCTGTATTTCTTTATAGTGTACTTTCACGTATGTGATCCTGACGTGTTCCCATTTTCATGTCTTTCAGGAATCATGTATGCTAGACACCATTCCCCTTTTACTGATGATGATAATGATATAATCCTGGAAGGCCTCTGTCAACACCACGAAATCCTACTGTCCATGGTAGGCATTGGTAGGCAAAACAGGGAACAGTGGGCAGCACTGTGGGATGATCTTGTCCATGATGTTAACCCCATAGGTCACCAGAGCAAGACATATGAGCAGGTTCAACATTGTGCAACAGATATGATAAATGCTGCATGCAGTAGAGCAGTAGATGTGGCCAGGGATTCTGGTGCCACTTGTGGTGGGCCTGCAGTGGAACAACCGCTCTCCACCACTGAAGAATTCCTGTTAAATCCATGAACACACAACAGCTTCCAGGCACCCATCACACTATAAATCATGGATGTGATTGCCACAGTTTTCACTCCAGAGGAGCATCCAGGTAGGCTTAGTTTGATCAGCATTGGAATATTGTAGCATTCAGTGTGTCAGTGTGTGCATACTTTTACATGGGTGTCAGGTATTTGTTTTTTTGGGAGGGGGAGTTTAACTACAGTTTGAATCTCATGCTCAGATTTTGGCCAACATAACAATTAACAAAGTAGCTGTTGTATACGTGAGATATATGAATGTATTACCATCTTACAGTGCAACATGCAGTGGTGTTGACATTACCTATCCCTCAACTTTTCACAGGTACATCAGAAATCGGACAAGATTGTGGTCCTGCTCCTGGTATACACAACACTGTTTTGTTACAGATGTAGATTTAGTGCAATGTAGTCCCTAAAGTGTCATCCCAGGCCTACTGGTTGGATTGCTGTACTGTCAGCATGATTGACACCTACACAGATATTTTCTGACTGTACACACATTAGAGTTATACACATGCCTTGTAGGTGTGACCACACTGATAGATGTGACAGTATTGTCAGGACATTACAGATTGCCATATGTATCAACTGCAGTCTTCACAAATGTCAACAGTGTACCTCATTGTTGCTGATGAGATTGCTGTGTAAAGAGCTTTTATTTACAAGTAACTACAGATGTGTGAGGGAAAAGTAATGTCTTCATGTCCTACAGTATGAGTTTGGGGGTTAAATAGGTCTGTAATAGTGACAACAGCTTTACATATATTGCAGCATAGTACTGCAGAGCATAACCGTGCAGGTATTAATGTCCTGCTTTTCCCTTTCTTATCACAGGTGACCAGGGAATTGGTCTCTGTCTCCCACACAACCTAATGTCAGTGTCTCTTCAGACTCTGATGATGATGGTGGCAAACGTGAGGCACAGGTGGGGGTTTCAGGGGATCAGTCTATCACAGAGGTTTACATTCCTCTTCTGCACTCATTATCACCACACACAGTCAATATACTTACACATACCTAGTCTCAGGAGGCCACAGATATTGGACAGTCAGAGGGTGGGGACATTGAACAGGAAAGTGTGGCAACAATGGCTCCAGTGATTGTAGACACTGTTCATAGCCAGAGAGCTGGCAAGGTTCCACACAAGTGGATTGATAGGGGTTCTCGTAGAAGGCCTGCTGTCCTTCCACCACCTGTTGTAGGTGTCTCATTACTGGTCACAGTGTATGTTTCTGGCCATCATGGAGGCACAGGCACATTGCAAAAGGAACTCCAGATGAATGCTCAGTGGTATGGATACAGCACAGTCTGACATTCATGACTGCCTCCCCCAAATTGCTGATACCCTGGATCAGTTCACTGATGCAGTGGAAAGACATTGGTCTGAGACAGATTGCAGAATATCTGTCGTGGAACACATGTTGTCTGTGGCAAAACTGTGTCTGCTTGGAGTTGAGTGTCGGACTCATGGATGTCGCTCATCAATTCCATCTGCTGAGTGTCCACATGCCCATGCTCAATCACAGTCCCATAGTGGCAGTACATCCAGCCCTGCAGATGGGAGTGTGCTGTCCACATGGCAGGCAATGGGCTTCTAGTACTGGGCATTCCCATAGAGGACATGGTCCCAGCAGATAGCAGTCACTGTCAATATTAGCATCACTTCTGATCTTGGGCATGGAGGTGCCAGTGCAACTTCTGGCACAGCCAGTTTCCAAGTTTGGGGGCAGAGACAGTGAACTATCTGCTGTACCATTCATGGTTTAAAGCTGTCTAACAAACACACATGTAGGGCTTGCACTGGGTTTAACTGTGTTCATGCACACACTCACAAACCACTGTCAAAATCAGGTCACCTACAGACACATGTGGCACATTTCCATAGTCCATCTTACCTGCTTAGTTTCCAGACTCACACACATGCTTTCAACCTATTGGTCCAGCCGAGACCTCCTGCCCCCCACACAACATCATGAGCATGTGATGATACCTCTGATACATCCCTGTCATCCTCATCATCGATGCAGGGAAATGAAGCTGTGTCTGATGCACAGGGTGACTATATAAATTAATATGTAACTGTATAATCCACTGTTACTTTGCCATGCCACTTGTACTGGTCACTGACAGATACCATATGCTGACAATTGTAATGAGTATACCACATTATTTTGTGTAACTTATCTTGCACGATGTTGTAATGGCTGTATACTAAAAAATGAAAGGTGTGTCATGCACCTGTTTATGGTTCAGTTTCAGGAGTGTGTAGGGGACAGCTATGGATATACAGAGGCATTGAACCCATGCACATCACAGCACCAAATGGAATGTCAGCACATAAGAAATATATCTTCAGCAAGGTACAGCACTATGGGTACATGGCTAACAAGGATAATGGCATCATTCAGCATACTCATGCATCCCTAATCTATGAAAAGGTCTAATACCCTTGCCAAGCATCATGGGGGTTTCAGGAAGTAACACATCTACAAGCTGTGGTGATGGAGATGACCCATCTACAAATTCCCTGTGTCTATTACAGACATTTGTCCTACACCAGTTATGATTGTCTTGTTTTGCATCCCATTGTGTGACTTGCACATGATGTGCATTACAGCAGATGTGCTTCACATGCATATAGGGTGTAGTGTCTGTGTTACACACCTGTCTCTCCAGCATATACTATTTATACCACAGTGATGGTGTAGGTGTGTACAACAGGTAATACATGTTTTAGTCCTGTCTTGGATAAGCAGGGGGTACACAGTGGGGTCTGGCACCACCCTGTATGGCAGCTATACACATTCATTCCAAAGCTTGTAGGAGACAGAGTACACATGTATGGTCTTGACATGGACTGCATAGGACATTTTATTGACAATATGTATTAGTTTACCATGGAGCCTGTGTGGCTGCTACAGTTGTAAGAAAGGCCTGTGTGGTGACATAACAAAGGTGCCATTGCACTCAATGATAGCTGTGATCAGTGACAAATACAGGGATTTACATGTCATACCTTTCTGTATAGGTTGTGCAAAATTTAATGGATCCCCACATCTTACTGACAAGTGAAAATGAAGGGCTACATTACTCTCTGTGTCCATAAGTCCATGAGTAATGGCTCAACTGTGTACAGTGAGTGGACACTACTGTATTTTCCAGGGGTGGATGATTACCAAAAGGATAGTATTGTGCAGTCCGTGGCATTTACTGTTTGTCAGTGGCTCTGACAGTAACTGAATATGTGTCTCAGGCAATCCTGGATAACTGTTGATTCTGTGTGGGATTCAGTGACACTTCCTAATATGCAATCTCCTGCTAATGTAGTCAGTCAGAGGTCACTGACAGTGGCTGTGACTGCAGATAATGGAATGGCTAGAAGGGGTACTCCATTAAAGATGTTTGAGGGAAGTCTACTGTTGACTGGCATCATTGTAGCATAGGTCTACCCAACGCTACCTTCCCAGATTATGACTATGAGACACTTGGCTATCCACCAGCTGACATACGACTCTGTAAATAATCTGCACAGTTTTTAGCAATGCCTGGTCCCCTACTATTGTGCAACACATTGTCAGGCCATGGTAGGTGGAGTGAGTCAAATTCTATTCATCCTTTGCATAGTTTAACACTCAATGAGGTTCACCAGTTAGGGTAGGTAGGCATGATCTGTCCTTCAGCAAAACAAACTGTGCTTAGTCCAGTGTCAGTAGGTGTATGAAATTGTTACTGATCGTATCCATAATAACACCTTTCATGGCTTTACATATCAGATGGCTGAGGGATTTGGGGACACTGCTTGGCACTGCATGCTACTTGTCCTCTGTGCAACTAATTATTGCAGTTATGTCTATCATGTTCCAAGAAAAGAGTGATCCAAAGTGTCTATACAGAGCACAGGCAAACATTGGAGGAAAGTGTTATATCTATAACCTGTGAAGGTAAAGCAGGAAGTTTTACACAGGTATTCTGCAGTTGGACACTACTCAATTGGTGTGTACCAAAAGGATGCAATTACCTTTTGAAGAATGTGGAAAGCAGGGGAGTCCCCTGAATTACTGGTGCCTAGTTACTACAAACGGTGGTCTCACCACAACCACTCTCTCATGGGATACCATGCTCTGATACCTTTTCTGTCAAAACACCAAAAATGTTACTATGAAGCTCATGATGAGAAGCAGGACGCAGTCTGTCTGTTCATCCACAGAGTTGTCCCACATCATGAAAGGCTCTGTAGGCTTTACATACCCTTGTCCAGCTAGATGCCTTGATTAGCAACTTGAGCAATCAGTTGACTTTATCATGTATTATGCCTTCTGTGCCAGGGTTGGTGGTATGTCACTAGGGAACTGACCAGATGATGATTAGGAGCACAGTTGCAGCATCACAATATAATATGCAATGTCCAGAGAAATAGATGTCCAACCTTGCTGAAACAAGCAGGACAGTGGTGGTGATCCATCTTAGGTGACAATTTCAAAGCAATTCATGCATCCTACCCTTCAACAGATTAATGGTGGATATCTGCATGACATGTCTGTGAGGCTTACTGCACAGGAATGGCCACCTTTGGCCAAAGTGTGCCCACCTGCAATGCATCCTAGGTATGTCATACTGTACAGTTATGTACCTGGAACACATGTCCATGTTCCCACATCATGTCACAAAACAACAAATTTGCTGACTGGTTGCTTGACAGGCACTGTATGCTTACAAGGCCAATGTAATGTCAGCAAAGTTGAACAAGTCCTCTGTGCATGCACAGGCATTCACATCTTCACTGCAAGGAGTGCCTACAAACACTGTCTTTTAGGCTGTCGACTCCAAGGGTGTAGCAGCATGAATCTAACTTTGCTGGAATTGCACAGTGACACATTTGTAGGTATGGTATTGGGACCAAGCCTAATAACAGGATTATAGCCAATCCAAGGTCCACAAGGCTGGTAAAGTATTGTATAGCACACTGTCAGGTGCTTTGTTAAATTAGGGGACTTACATAAAGGTGACATGGTATATTTTACCATCTGTCATGACACTGCCTAACAATGGCATACTGTAACATACTCACAAGCATGCCTGTATTGATAATGGTACTATCAGTGACCACTGATGAGATGTGGAAAGTGTCCACACCCCTCTACTCCTATGCCACACAAACACAACATGTGACAGATGTTACTGTATTTCAAACCTTGATTCCACGGTGTCTCAAACAGTAGTCAGTAGATATGGCAATGAGCATTTTGCCAACATGCACAGCTCACCTCCTGCACCACCCACACACACATATCACACACACCTGCATGTGTGCAGCTCCTTACCAGACACATTCCCAAATTACAGACACCTCAGAAAATCCTACCTCTGGAGAGCGTAGTACGCATAATAGTTCATGAACCACTGTCTCACCAGTCAAACACCTGAGGCATAACACAAAATCAAACCTATTATTCATAGGTGAGTAAATCATAAAACATATTGATATCTGTGTCACCAGGCTACATATGGGAAAGGTCACAGTTAACTATCTGTGTGTTGACACAACACTCTCTACCATACATTTCCACAACTCAAGGAATATCAGGTAACATAATGATGACATCATAATTCCTGCAATTGTGTATAACTGGACATACCTCATTAAACTGTATGCAGACACATGACTGAGCTTAAACACTCTGTGTCTCTTGTGGGTATGCCCATAACTTTCAGCTGCATTTGGCCCTCACCTAGGAAAATGATGGATGTCAATAATTGCCTCAGTGTGTGGTGTCATTGGTAGGGGATCCACTACATGTCCACTTGGGATGACTTGCTGAACAGACATCAATGCTTTGTCAGAAATGGTTTTGATCTCTCACCCCTGGGATGTTGAGTAGTGGTCAAAGCTGCTGACACCCACATAGTGCATCAATGTCTGGAGGGAAGGGAGAACTTTACAATGAGAATGTCATCTTCATACAACATTACAGTTATGCTGCTACACACTGGAAATGGTAGCACTAAACCTCACTATGTGGAATGTGTCCCCACCTTGGAATATGCAGACATTTGTGTAGTCACCTGGTTCAAGGCTGTGGACAGTACCACAGGCATACCAGACTACATGTTCTTCCAGATGTTCAGACCTCAAACTGACAGTGTGCAAGGTAATGCAGGTGTTGTATACATATTCTTTAAGGATAGATACACATGAGATGTAGAGAAACACTGTGAGTTCCTGGAGACACTGCAGGTGCTATTAGGTTCATAGGTTCATAGGTAGGTACTAGACTATCTGCCCAAAGGCATTTATAAGCCTAGCCAGAGTGTGTCAGCTTTCGCCACCTCCTTGATTAATTAACTGATCCTCTGTCAAGCAGAGCCAATGAAGTGATCCCATGGGTGTATTTTCTGTTACCCATCCACTCATCAAGGTTTCTCTTGAAGAGTTTTAGTGAGGGGCTCTGCCTAATGAAGTTTGGAATTTTGTTCCAAAGCATGAGGAGTCACTGTGACAGGAATCTATCCCTCCAGCATGTTCTATTTATTGTTGTGGTGAGGTTTAGCTCACTAGAGCATGTGGCTCACAGTGACTTGGATTTCTTTAGGTGGAGCACTCCATCAATTCTGAGTTGGGCATGGCTTTGTAAGTCAGGCAGAGAGCACCTCTGAGTAAGCGATATGCCACTGAGTACAGCTGGAGTTTTTTCAGTTGGGCTGCATAGAATATATGTTTGAGGCCAGTGATCCTCTTGGTGAGGTACTTTTGTGGTCTCTCCAGATGTTGGAAGTGTCTTGTGAGGTACATCCCAAATGGGGCATTGTATTCTATGATGGGTCTGATGAGTGATGAGTAGAGAGGCACTATAACCTCTTTATTTCTAGATGTGAACCCTTTAGTAATTAGATGGACCACATAGAAGGATTTTCTAACTACTTTGGCTATATGATTGTCAAAGGAGTGATTACTATCTACATGGGTCCCCAGATCTCTTATTACCTCTTCTGTATTAATTACCATATGTGGTAATTTGTGGGTGTTTTCTTTTTCCCAAAAGCGATGACTATCTATTTTTTGGCATTTAGCTTGAGGCCGTGACTTTGACACCAGGTGTCCATCTTAATAAGGCCCTTTTGGAAGATGTCCATGTCAGCCGGAGAGTCAAGTTATGGCTCCCAGTTTGCAGTCATCAGCGAACTTGATTAGCCATAGTCCTCCTGTGTTTGCCTGTACTTCTGAGAAGTATATGCCAAAAGTAGGGGACCCAGGACCGAGCCTTGTGAGACACCACTTGCGACTAGTTTAGAGTCAGACCCGGAGCCTGCTATTCTTACCATGTGAGTTCTGTCTGTAAGCCAGTTGGCAACCCATCTCGTGACATAGGGGTTTATGTTCAGGCTGGTGAGTTTTTTTGTAATGCCTGAGTGGGGATTGGTGTTGAAAGCCTTGGTGAGGTCAAGGTAGGCTGTGTGAACCACCTTTCCCTTGTCTATGGCCTTGGTGACTGAAAGAAGTCAACCAGGTTTAGTAGGCATGATCTGCCCTTAACAAAGCCGAACTGGGTCGGGTCAAGTGTTTGGAGGTTCCTAATATCTTTGTTAATGAGTTCCATGATGATCCACTCCATAGCCTTGCAGACAAGGCTAGTCAGGTTTATGGGGTGATAGTTACCAGGGTCAGTTGTGGCCCCTCCTTTGTGGAGTGGAATAACCATTGCTGTGTGCCATTCTATGGGTGGTTAGCCTGTGGAGAGGCTGAGGTTGAACAGCGTGTTTAGGTGGGGTGTTAGTTCATTCTGTAGTTCATGCAAGATGTAGCCTGGGACACCATCTGGACCCACTGATGCTGTGTTTTTGGCTTTTGAAAGGGCTATTTTCACCTGTGCATCTGTGATTTTCGGGACACTACACTTTTCCAGTATTGCTGTGGACCCTTTTGGGGGTGCGGGGGGTGAGGTTTGCTCTGAATCTGTCTGCCAGGATGTTGGCAATATCAGTAGGTTCAGCATATTTTGTACTATTTCACTAGTTTGGTGCATATCTGCAAGTTGCCACATAGATTCTTAACATAGCTAAAGAAGGCTTTGTGGTTATCTTTTGAATCCTCGGCTATTTTTTCTTTCGAAGTTAGCCTTGGATGATTTTGTGAGGGACCTTAGTTTCTTACTGATAATGATCAGAAATGCCTTTCCTTCTTGGGATTTGCTTTTCTTCTGAACTAGTATCCTCCTTCTGTTGCATAGCCTGTTTATGGCAGGGGTCCACCAGACTGGATTCCTTCTCTTAGAGGAGTGAGTCTTGGTTTTGCTAGGGATGACATGATTCATGCATCCTTGTAGGTGCTCATAGAGTGCATTTGTAAACGATTCTGCATCTTGGGCAGCATTATCCTTTAGTGTGGGGGTTGTGAAACTTACCACCTCTGTCTTAAGTAAGGTGAAGTTTGCTTTAGAAAAGTTTTTTTACTGTGGTTTCCTTAGTTGGGGGTGGTGGTGGGTGTGGACATCCAGAGTGATTAGTTTATGGTCTGATCTAACCAGTAACGGGTTGACCTCCAGTGTGGAACACCTCTCACCCATGTTTGTGATGATCAGGTCCAGTATGTTTTCACCTCTGGTATGGGAGTTTACCAGCTGATCCAGGGCATTTGAATTGATGAATTCCAGGAAGCGCTGGGCCTTGGAGTTTGTACTCGAGTAGTTTTCCCAGTTAATGGTAGGGTAATTGAAATCACCCAATATTAGGGTGTTCAGTAGGACCTTCATGTTTTCCAGTGTCTCCAGAAAGGTGGAGTGGTGGTCCTGGGTCATGGAGGGTGATCTGTAGCAGGCCACAATTTGCATTGCAGATTTGCCCGATGTTAGTTGCACATGGATGATCTCAGATGTATCATGCTGTGCCACAATCCTGGAGGTGTAGGCATCCTTGATGAATATGGAAACACCTCCTCCTTTTGTGTTTCAGTCCATGTTCTGTGGCCGAAATGTGTGGTATGAGTTGTAGCCCGGTAGTGCTGGGGTGCTCTCTGGAGCCTTGAACTAGGTTTCAGTTACTGCACAGATGTTGATATTCTCCATACTGAGGAGTGCTTTGAGCGCATTCATTTTGAGATTTAAACTCCTGGCGTTGAGTAGCGTAACCCTCAGTTTTTTGTTAATTGTGCTGTTTACGGAGGTGGGTTTGACTTTTGAGCCTTGCCTAAAAAAGGCACTATGGGGGCAGCAAGAGCCTTGGCCAGTATTCGAAAGCCTAGGGGTGACAGGTGCAAGCTGTCTCTTGTGAAGCAACATGGCTTGTCGAGCATGTCGTCCCAGGCTGACAGACACTGGATCCCCTTTGAATGACACCAGAAGCTTAGCCAATTGTTGAAATTGATCATTTTTTTCTTTATACTGAGGTATCATTCTTGGTGATGGCAGGATGCTAGTCAGGGTCAGGGTCATACCAGCCTTGGCTACATGGTCAGAGAGCTCTTCCATGTCTCTTTTCATGTAGTCGAGGGAGGTACGTCTCAGGTCATTTACACCAACATGAACAATGACAGAGTCATATTTGTACTTGTTCTGGAGTGACCGGAGTGCTTGTGTTATGCCACGGATTCTGGCTCCTGACAGGCAGCTAACAGTAACCTTCTGCTTGTCCAGCCTAGTGGGTGGGATATCAGTGTGCCTGACTATAGAGTCACCTATTACTAGTGTGTTAGGTATGTTATTTTGCCTTAAGGGCTGTGATTGTGCGCCACACTGATTTTGTGTTTTATGTGTTGTCTGGTTTGTGATGGGAGGTGCAGGTTGTTTGGGTGTCTGCTTTGGAGGTCTCTGATGCTTTTGCAGGTTTTTATTTAGAGCCTCTGAGTGTGATTTTGTGTATTTATGTGTATTTTTTGCCAGTGCTGTTTAGTAGGTCTATGTGTGGCTGGAGGTGTCATGCAAGTGTTAACCTTCTCCTCTTGACCGTCTGTTCCAGTCTTGGGTGGAGACAGCTTAGCCTCCAGTTTGGCTGTATAATTGCATCTCTCACATATGTTAGTGTTTTGTGGTAGGAGGAGAAGGTTGTCTGTGTACATGAGGTAGTTGTAACATTGCCTCAGGATACCCAGATTCACCAGCTGGACTGGAGAGTACACCTGAAATTGCCCTTTGGTCATGCCTGAATAGTAGGCTGAGCTGCTTAGTCACATGGCTGGTGAGAGGTGAATAAAGAGCCTTGCCCTGTTGGGAAATCAAGTGTCAGGGTATATTAGTGCTTGCTATTAGGTCTGAGCAAGTGCTGGACTGTAGGATGCTTTTTGAGTGCTTAGGCTGAGAGTTAGACTAGTTTCAAGGGAAAAACTGAAAAGGAGACTTAGTGGTGCAGGGAATAATGTAACCCAAGCTAACCGGCACTGCCCGGTGCACAAAACCATGCAAACATGGTTTTTATAGCAGGGAAATGGAAGAGATAGACATTAGCCCAAAATGGCCAATAAACTACTAACTTCTGGGCTGGAGCCACTCCTCCAGGGACAGATAGGCTGCTCTAAGCTCCCCTCTCTCACAGGTGAACAGAGAAACTTCCTTCTATCCAAGTAAGGTATGGGCAACTCAGAAACTTGTAACACAGCCCTGAATTTAGCACTAGTCTGAAAACTGGACTATACTAGCTTAGAAAGGTGGGAAACAAAGAATTTTTTGAAAAGATAAGGAAAAAACAGTAAAAAATACACTTACAACAGCTTTAAATTACTACAAATGATCAGAAAAGGCTATCACATTGCTGGAAAGGCACCTAATCAAGCCATTACCAGCTACAGGAGCAGCTCCATGAATCCAGATACCCATTGTGCTTATTTGAATGCACTTGTGTCTATCAAAATATATCAGTTCACCATGGTTTGCGGTGACATTAGGTAACCACGCACTGTGCTGCTTAGTCATGCTGAAGCTCAGTTGCCCAAAGGTTAGTCCATATCCTTAACTACAATGCCTTGGAAGTTGGACTAGTGGCATGATATCCCCACAAGGGAGCCAACATAGTGCATCATGTGCTTACCAATATGGATGACCACTGCAGCCCCTCACTGTGAGGTCCTCCCTGGTGAGATCTGACCACAGATCAGTCTCATTAAAACTATCAGACCTAACACCCCTTGCAGAAAATACAGAAATATACTTCAACAAAGCAATTTATTACCTCTTACAGGATAGTTTACATAGCTTGACTGTGCCTCCCACTTCAGATGAGACAGGCAAGTATGCAACATTCTACATCCATGCATTAGGTAAGCAGCAGTACAACTGCATAGAGCTGGCTGTACCTGGTAGGTGGAACACAAGCACCTCTTGGCACAGCAAACCTGCCTGATGGACAACTGCCACTAGAAGGCTGTAGAATAAGAGGTGGACATTGCTGTGTGACCGCTGGGGTGAGGGTGCCTCCCTAAAATGGAGGCACAATCTCCTCAGTTAAAACAAACACATAGTGTTGTTGTGACATTGTGCAGAAACAGTATGTGACAAAACTAGCCTCCCACACAAAGCAGAACCACAACACACAGTGTAGTTACATGTATAAACTCAGAGGATAGGCCCAGGTTGTTGGTGATCTCATATTTAATAACACCACATATAATGGGGCTGTACTCATAGCTAACCTGTTGTTCCACAGGTTCTGCCTCAACTTTACTTCCTTGTCCCCACCACATGTACCACATGACATTCCTACAGCCTGTCCCATACCTTCATTATCTACAGAGCAGGTCATAAGTGGCTTCTCTATGGGGATACACAGAATCTGTTGGACATGCTAACATCCCAGGCTGCATCCTACTTGGGATCCATCAAGGATTACTAACACCATTTGTAACTCCTTACAATTATACTGTAACCACTGGCTGCATCCCAGCTGACTGGACAATGGCAACTACTATCCCCTTGCAGAGAGGTGGTGGATCCATTGACCACTGGAACTATAGACCTATTTGCCTGAGTAACCATATATGTATGCCTGTGGGGCAAATCATCATGGAGTTGATCAGCAAACATATATGAAATCAACAGTTGATTGTACACAGTTTGGATTTCGGACAGGGAGATCATGGCTGTTAAACGTGGTGGACATGTCCGAAGTAGTCACCAAGGACCTGGGTGAGGGGTTATCAGGAAATACACCCCTGCTGGACTTAGCCAAGCCATGTGACTCTATCCCCCACTCAGGCATCATTGACAAAAGTACCCACTTAGGCATCCATGGTAATATCATTATAAGGGTCAGTAAGTGGCTCAGTGATGGCACACATACTCAAAATAGGGAAATCTGTCTCCAATAGCTGATCTGTAAGCAGCCGTGTCAACAAGGCTCAGTCCTGGGTCCTGTACTGCTTGGAATCTATTTAAGCACGATGCAAGTGAAAACTGAATGTCTGTGGCAGACAACGTTGGGTGATGCTTGCAAACTGTGAGTGATCATAGAATCTGTGAGTTATGTCAATATCCTACAAGAGGGTGTTGATGAACAAATAATCACTACTTCAAAAAAAAGATTTTATAACAAAACAATAAGACCACATTCCTCAGAATATCCCTATAATTTATTAAAGACTTAGTGATTCGGCCCAATGCCTTCAAAGAGTAAACAGTCAAAACACACACCTTTTCTTAAATATAAAACTTTTTTCCAATTATTCAATTAATCAATAATAAAATAATCAAATAATTAAATAATACATTTCCAATTACATTCCTTATTAAGTCCAAATGGTTCTAAAGCACTGTATTTCAAAATACAGTTTCTTTTTTCAACAATTTATCTTTAATATTTATATATTCCCCTAAAATCATATCTACTTTCTCTAACATACATCCTTTCAAATCATCAGGCTGAGCATTATGAAAATGTGCAAAGTTACTTCCAAAAGGGCTATCCAATTTTTTATTTTTGATGTCTCTGATATGTTTCTTGGAAACGTGCTTTAAATGGTCGACCCATCTTGCCAATATAAAATAAACCACAAGTGCATTTTAAAGCATATATCACACCCTCTGTACTACATGTGTAACTACCCCTAGAATAAAACCTAACATTATTAATCCAAGGAAAGAAATTCACTATATATTTACAAATAGAACATTTGTTACAGGCTATTGGGCCCTTAGTACAACAAATCTCAGCATCTCTAGTAACATCTGGTGGAAAAAAGCGGTTATGCACAACCATATCAGCCACATTGCTACTTCTTTTATAAGAAATATTAAGATGGTTTTGTAACAGGTGCATCAAGTTTTTATCCCTAAGTAACATGGGCCAGTGTTGTTGTACTTCTGTAACTATACATTTTGATACAATGTTATATGTTGTAACAAAATATACCCCGTACAATTTCTACTACCATTTCTTCTACTGTGTTCTTTTCCCCTTTCAGTATTCCTGGCCAGACAACTGTTACTATCACTGCTATTAACAGGGAATTTATATCTATTTTCCAATACTTTCAGTTTTGACTGAATTACTATGTTGGTATCATAGCCTCTCTTAAAACACATATTCATAGTGTCTTCTACCTCCTTTTCAAAGTCACTATCTAGGCTGCATAGCATGTTGATTCTTAAAAAGAATTACTTTGATCCAACTTTCTATGAATAGTTGTACAAAAACCTTTTAAATGAATATCCAGAAAAGGAACTTGTTGTCCTATTTGAATGCTGTCAAACTTAAAACCTAAACTATTCATTTGTAATTATTCTATAAATAACTGAGCTTCTGAACAATCCCCATCACATAAAAAAATCAAGTGGTCAATAAATCTGTAATATTGTAATACCTATGACTTATAAAAATGATGCTTGTATATATAATCAATTTCAAACTCTGTAGCGCTCTATAAAGTCCACCTCATGTAGCTCCTGGAAGGTTATATGGCCTGAACACTCTTCTGCTCTGCATAGGCAACAACGTAAATGAAAAGATGAACAGTCTGGTGCAGGAATAAGAACGAATGATACCTCAGCTCGGACTATAAAATATTTAATGACACACAACAACAGAAAACAGGTTAAGCGCTTTCATCTGGCTGGCAGACTTCTTCAGAACATAATTAATTGTTGCTGCACTCATTAAATACCATAATTTGGCACCAAAAAACACAATAAAAATTTTAAAACATACTACACAAATGTATAATAAAATAGTACACAAATGTATAATAAAATAGAACATCTACATAATTAATTTATGTTACTTGATAACAATATACATTCTGTAGACCTATAAATTAATAAATTATTATATCTCTCATTTCATATCTCATCTATTTAAAAACCATCTATTAAAAACTGTTTAAAAACTATAAAAACTATTTAGACAAAATTAAATATGGTTTAATGCTAATAAATTCATTACCATTGATGTAGCTGATTTATTCTCATGTATTCCCAGGTATTTGAGTTTAGAGTATTTCAGCAGCAGTTTGAGGACGTACTCCAGTATGAGTTGGGATAAAATTTGCCTTATTACAGACATGATGGGGTTGGTCTTGGACCACAATTATATCCAGTTTGAAAATGAGTTTTTCAAGCAAACCAGGGGTGCGGCTATGAGAGCATCTTGTGCTCCCATATTTGCAAACCTGGTGATGCTTGAATGGGAATCTGAATATTTGTTTAAATCAGAATATTTCCAGCATATTGATTATTATACCAGGTTTTTAGATGACCTCTTTGTGCTGTGGAATGGGCCTACAGAAGAGATTTCAGATTTCATTAGTTACATTAATAATACAACAGAATTTCTCAAATTCACACACTCCATCAGTACGAGTGGAATTGCGTATTTGGACACATATATTAGTCAAGGGGAAAATGGCTTCATATCTTGTATATATAAGAAAAAGACTTTTTCCAACGATTACTTAGAATATAGCAGTAATCATCCTCCACATGTGTTCAAAAACATTTTCAAAGGGCAATGCATTAGGGCTGCCCGCATGTGCTCTACTAGAGAAATTATGTTAAAAGAATTGGACTTTATAAAATCTATGTTCACTATTAGGGGGTATCCAGAAAACCTTTTGAATGACACAGTTAAGTATGTTATTAGTGAATGGGGTAAAAAGTATGTGCCCCTATTAGGGAATGTAGGTAGTGTGATTTCAACACAAGCTAATAACCCTGAAGATGAACATAGTCGAAGGGTTTGTGTGTTAATGTATTTATCTATAGTTCATAATATTGAAACCTTCATCAAGGAAAGATGAATCAGGTTATACGCAATGATGATATAACACAGATATTGGGTATAGATCCCAGTATTGTATATAAAACAGGTTTTAATATTAAGAAGTTGTTGGAATCTAACAGTATTAAGAAGAAAGGAGGAATTACATCCACCAAAAAATGTGGAGCGTGTAATCAATGTATATTCATTAATGAGGTTAAGGGATGCAAGTTGGACAACATTAATAAAACATATTTATATAGTAGATATGGCAATTGTAACACCAAGTTTGTGGTTTATTTAGCTACATGTGTGGAATGCAATGCATTCTACATAGGTAAGACAGAGAGACAGTTTAAATGACGCATCTATGAACATCAATATAGCATTAGAACCAAGGATAACAAGAATGCCTTATATCGGCATATATTACATAATGGAGAAAGACATTATTTTAAATTTACTATTATTGACACAGTGGGGCCTTCTCCGTATGGTGGAAATACTAAAGCATTATTGGCTATGAAAGAAAGTAGGTGGCAGATATATGTTGATGCCACTAGATATCCAGGAATTAATGATTTTATTAGCATTAAACCATATTTAATTTTGTCCAAATAGTTTTTATAGTTTTTAAACAGTTTTTAATAGATGGTTTTTAAATAGATGAGATATGAAATGAGAGATATAATAATTTATTAATTTATAGGTCTACAGAATGTATATTGTTATCAAGTAACATAAATTAATTATGTAGATGTTCTATTTTATTATACATTTGTGTACTATTTTATTATATATTTGTGTAGTATGTTTTTAAATTTTTATTGTGTTTTTTGGTGCCAAATTATGGTATTTAATGAGTGCAGCAACAATTAATTATGTTCTGAAGAAGTCTGCCAGCCAGATGAAAGCGCTTAACCTGTTTTCTGTTGTTGTGTGTCATTAAATATTTTATAGACCGAGCCGAGGTATCATTCGTTCTTATTCTTGCACCAGACTGTTCATCTTTTCATTTACGTTGTTGCCTGTGAGTGGAGTTGCTCTGCATAGGCCTATTGTCAGCAGCACCAGCAACATGGACTTCAGCATTTAGGGCATACAGGTGTATCAAACCTGCAGCAGCCCCTAGCATTATCTCAGTTAACATTCCCAAGTCTGTACTCCACTGGTCCAGAGTATTGGGGGAATATCAGAATGTAGGGTATATGCATACTTTGTACAGCTCTGCTGTAGGTCCAGAATGTGTGATTGGCTAGCTATGATGCATTCTACCTGCCTACAATATAATTAACTCATTTAATGGCCCTATTTCAGTGCACAACACAGGTCACATGCAGCGTCCCGAAGCATAGCTTATATAAAGATCAAAATTAATAACTAAATACATCTCATTTTAAGAGCACACTCAGCTAGGTTGCATGCCATGCAAACACATGCACTTAAGCTTAATAGAGCCTAGAAGTGAGAGGACACACTCCCCTGGATGTCAGCCATATCCTGTGTAAACATCAACATGGTTTAAGAGCCTACATGTAAGGGGTATGAGGCATGATTGCTCCTTTCTGCAATTCAATAACTCCGCCTCATTTACATACGTATCTGTGCTGACAACCTGGAAACTATACACTCCAAAGCCCTATCACCTTAGCAACAGCAGCAATACATCATTGTAGGGAACCCACACAAGGCCCTGTAATACATTTCTGTCTCATAGTATAAAATTTTTTTTTTTACTTTTGTTTTATTCTTCTATTAAGCATGTTTGCACACTGCAGTGTGTAGCACAAACATGCCAAGATTATTAAAAAAAATATTAATTTAACTTATTCCCTTAATCTTTCTGACATACAGAATAATAGTTTTGTTCATATGTGTATGTGTTATTACATTTTCAGGGCATTTATGTCCACATTTCTAAAGTTTTACACCCCCTTTTTTCTGTCTAGACTCCTATATGTGGAATTTTTCCACTTACATTATGGACATTGTCATTGGGTCTGAAATGATGCCTTTCTGCTTGTTGGACCACTTTACCTGCCTTATTTGCATGAGATTCACCTGCTTATCAGGTGATTTGCATGCCACAGAATGTTTCATGTTTGTGCATGCGTGCTCGCTGCTCAGGAATGCTTACTGAATCTTAATATGTCCATGTCCATGTAAGCATCACAGTGTGACCCCTACATGAATAAAAATGTGTAGGCTTTATTGCATTCCCCCCGATGTCTGCAACTGAAATGAGTGTCATTATTTAGTGACTTCAATATTCAGTAATTTGCTAGAAAACACAAATTTTGCGAGGAACAGACCAAAAATATGAAGCAAAAATCTGGAGATTCTGTAAAAATCAGTCAACCATCAGTTGAGAGGTATGCTGCTGCTGTTTAATATCAGAAATATGCTTCAGACTACTAAAATAATTCATAAATATCACAACAAGCTGCAGTAAAAAGGCCTGTGTTTACAATGTGGCATTTTATGATTCATTAGCTTCGAGGATGAAAGACCACAATATTGACTAATTTTCATGATACATACTTTCACTTACACACACACACACACACACACACACACACACACACACACACACACACACACACACACACACACACACACACACACAAAACACAGACACAATACCTGGTTCAGTCCCAAAATAATGACGTTTTGTTACAGAAGTTTTCCTCTGAATTCGTTCCTATAATGTTTCAACTGCCATATTTTGAAGTTTAAATTGGAAAACGAGTTGTTTAGAAACAAATGCAGAAGTTTTAATAAACCATGTTGTCTTAGTTATTTCCATAGGAAAGATTAGCTCTTTCTGGGTCATGTATCGCACTGTGATGACCTGAAGGAGTGGAACATAGTTCTCTCTTCAAGTATATTATTTTTGGTGGAAAGAGTTTAAACAGCTGAAAAAATGCCATGTTTTTGAAAAAAAAAGTGATCGCAGCAAACTTTTACTTTTATTTCAAGCTCCAACCCCCAGAATGTTATCATTTTAATGAAAAATGCATTACAATGGAACCATGGTGGTTTAAGGTGTCATTCAAAGCAGAGGCCTGTAGTTTTGCCAATCCATAACAACTTGGATAAACAACTATTAAGTAAATTGTATCCACAAAACCTTTCCTGTCAGTCCCTTGGAAAATAGGGGACTTCCATCCCAAAAGGAGACAAATTATGTGACCATGGTGATGTCATACCAACCTCTGCAGCACAGAAATAGACTGCTGCATGTGTACTATGCTGCATGTTAAAGCTAACTTCAACTAATAACAACCACTTAAAAAGTCAAAAAGCAAACAACAGTAAGTAGGAAATGTTTGTTCCAGTCTCAAAAAACATCTCTATTTGTTAAAGTTTTAAAGAGGAATGAGTGTTGCCTGCTGTCCCAGTTTCCTACTTAAAAGATTCAATGAATGTATGTATTAGACTTTGCTATGAAGAGAAAAGTAAAACCCACTGTGATGTCCCTGCACTGGCCCAGTAATCAAGGACCCTCAATCCTCACCACTAGCACCCGTGAGGGACATGCACATTGGGAGGATGACAAGTACACATACAGTAAAGTACAATTTCCCTTAAGAGCACACAGAGATCACAGTCAATCTGGGAATGGTTTCTTCTTCTCTCTCCAGATCCCCAGTACGACTCCTCACTGGCACAGCTATAATGTTAATATCTCAGCCGAGTGGTCAAGCCAAAACCTCCAGCACCCTCTCTTTTCAACCAGTGCTTCATGTCCCTGCCGAAGTAACTGACACATCCACTTTGAGATTTGATTTGTATATAGACACACACACTCCTGGGAAAGGCTGGCACATGTTTACTACCTATCCCCCCTTTTACCCAGACTAAAAGGTAGTTATCACTGCTACCAACCAGCTCTTTATTAGCTACTATAAGGCTCTTACAAAGGGTGACCAATTCTACTGTGTAATGTTACTATTATCCTAATGGTAAGTGTGACTAAGTCTAAGGCTATTTATGAGTGGCCTATACAGCATCACCAAATGGGTCTACTTCACTTGACTTAAAATCCATTTAACTGACTCCTATATGACCGACACCCAATTGACCTAAATTTCAAATGACTGATAACTCATTTGACTGACTCCCATTTCACTGGCAGCTTATAATGCTGAATTTCAAAATACTAAATCTTAAACTATAGACTAGCACACTTAGAACACCAATAACTAACTCTTTCCAGAACTTAAAAACTACCAAACTAGGTGGGGGCACTACTCCCCGACACTCCTCAACGACACCCCCTAATTATATATACTAACTCCAGGATCAGACTGCAGTGGGGAAAAGGGCATATACTTTTAACTTGCCTTACAGCACTCTACATGCTGCCACTACTCCTGGGAATGCACAAAACATTCGCAAAATTACTTTAGATACTTCCCATAAAAATGTAACTAGACAAACACACATTTAGAAACACTATAACACTACTTTCTAGATGACTACTGGAATTCTGACAGTCAGCACTGTATGTTACAGTAATTTCTTTTATCACAGGCAAGTCACAGGTGAAGTAAAACCCACAACAAGTCGATGTCTTAAATGTCGGTGAAATGTGTGTCAGCCAAATGAGTTGTCAGTCATTTGAAATTTAAGTCAACTGAGAGTCGGTCAAATGGGAATCAGTCAATTGAGTTTTAAGTCACGTGAACTAGACTCCACCAAATACATATGCAAGTACTCTAAGTGCTTAAATATTTCTAAACAAACCAGCCACAATTAAAAGGTTTAAATATATTTGATTGTTGTTGTTGTTGTTGGGTCTTTCGGCTTTTCCCGGTTAGGGGTCACCACAGCGGAACTCTGGTCTGCTAATGATTGGCAGAAGATTTTTATGTGCCGAGTTGCCGGCCCTGATGCACAACCTTCAACGAAGGTACGCCCCTTCAAGCATGTCTCCACACAGAATACACTCTGGCTGAGAAATGAACGGGACAACGTCTTGCTGTGAGGCGACAATGCTACCGCAGCACCACCACCGCATATTTGATAATAAATAATAAAAGAACAAGACAATACTCAATAACAGACACAGTCAGTTCAAATTGCAGGATAACAGGAAATATTTTAGCACAAACATTGCAGGACAGCCTCAAATAAATACAGAAAACATCTAAACTATTCTTCACTATATTGCTATCTATATCTAAGCGATATCACTGTACCTTAGTTACTTACTATTAGCAAGGCAGAAGTGCTGAGATGGATGTTCCAGGTCCAAAGACAAATACAACATGCACAGTCTCTGAGAATTCCCAAATTAATATCAAAACATTACTGGGTCATTTGGATGACATCACTGTTTATCACCTGGCTTCAGTTCCCAGGCTAACAGCTACCCACAGAAATTTTAGCATCTCTGTGTGAGAAGTACATATCTCTCAGAAGTTTGCCTATAATTGGAAGTTATAAAACAATGAAACACTTTTACATTTTAAACCTAGTAATTATTTCTGTTTCAAGACAATAGAAAGAAGCCTCTAGCTGTAGACATCGTATCTCCTTCAGTGAAACTGAGAGATAAATACAATCGTAAAACAATTCACTTATTTTCTTAGAGCTTGCAAGTTAACTCTGTTCTTTTCCAGTAGGGTACACTGTAGTTACATTTTTGAAGCTCAGTACAGAACATACAGTTCTACACACACTTCTGCACCAGTAGTTTAATATACACATAACATATAGTTCTCTTAAATTTGTAAGACAAGCACACAAATCATATTAATATTCACAAATTACATATAATTATTTACAAAATTCCTGATGGCTGGACTGGCAGTGTCACATTTCTATATAACCCATATTAATATTTTCAAGCTACATATAATTATTTACAAAATTCCAGCTAGCTGGGCTTATAGCATTTCAGTTTATCAGCCCCCTTTACTTATATGTGCTACTTAAAATGAGTACATCAGCTGATGGTGTTTAGCAAGTAAAGGTTCACAGGAATAATGCAAACAGGGGAAGGTAATCCATTCTGTAACTCTTCCATAGGGGAGGGACAACTAGTAAAACAGGTTAAAAGAAGCACTTGGGAAAACAGCTTCCAATTAGCCATACACTGCATAGTATGTGCATAACAAACTGTTTTTGCCTTCTATTTACAACAGAAAAATCACTACCCTTATTTATGGCCATGTTTTACCATAGCAGAATATTACCTTATTGTGACTTCATTAATATCCTGTAAACCTTGACGTGTGTATGAGTACAGTTTAAAAACAATTTGCTTGTCAAAGCTGACAATATCTGATATTCTGATAAGCAATAAATCAGAATACTTAAATGGTGAGTTTGCTATAAAAAAACAGATTCTGATGAAGTCCACCTTGTATGGATTAAAGCACTAAATCATTGTTATACTTGTGAATATAATAAAGAATTGCACTGGAGGGATCGAGTGGTGGATTTACATATGTTTGGCAGCTAGCATTTCCTTCTTTTGATAAATAATAACCAAATATGCAATAAATGACTAAATAAGGAACAGTTAAAATTTTCAGGACAAGTTAGCAGAACTAGATCACTAGAGAGGCAGCTACAATCTTAAGGTTTCTCATACATTCTGAAACCTGAACCAAAAAAGTGGTAGCACATTAAACAAGGCAGCACTGTGGTACTGCCAGAATCAGCTATATCCCAACTGTTGTTCCAGCACTCCTAAAATACTGTAGATGACCAGTGCTTTCAAAATTAAGTGTTAAGAGGCCCGTCAAAAAAGAATTTATTTCATTTTATTTCCAGATACATACTCTGGGTCAAGGCAACAAAGGAGGGAATTTAATCGTCTCACCTTATAATTATAACAAAACCATTTGCTATTGTTATAGACACAATTCATATATGTAGTCCAAAGTAAATTGCAAGCACATGGTTGAAATACAGGAGTGTCAAATACTTGTTTATGAAGTATGAGAACAGACTACTAAACGGTGTAGCAGTGTTGCCTTCTTAGTCAAGAAAAATGAGAATGTGACTTTAGCAAAGTTCTTTACCGCTGAACCCACAAAGGAGAAAAAAAAGAGGGAAACAAAACAGAAAAAAATACAAGGTAGTAATGTGTTCAAAATTATATTATTTCAACACAATAATTGCAAAGAAAGTTCCTGAATGAATATTTTAAATAAAGAAGTACAATTTACTTGGGAACAGGCCATAGGGATGGCAGGAGAAAACAGGAAAACAAAGTGAGGAAAAAAAGATCTGTTCACTACCATAATCTCCCAAAATGCAACTGGATACAACCCACCAGGAGCAGGAAATTGTAACAATACTGTAAAACACATTTATAATAGACTCATCCACTGCCTCCCTACCAGACTGCACAGGAGTAATCATGCTGAATTTTCTAATATGTGCACTCAAATAAGTGATGAAAATGATTAACAAAAGATGAAATATGTAGTACATGAATTAAATTATTCATGCGTGTGTGTGTGTGTGTGTGTGTGTGTGTGTGTGTGTGTGTGTGTGTGTGTGTGTGTGTGTGTGTGTGTGTGTGTGTGTGTGTGTGTGTGTGTGTGTGTGTGTGTGTGTGCGCGCACGCGTGTGTGTGCATGTGTGCGCGTGTGTGTGTGTGTGTGTGTGTGTGTGTGTGTGTGTGTGTGTGTGTGTGTGTGTGTGTGTGTGTGTGTGTGCTGCAGCAAGGTGTGACTGTGTGTGTGTGTGTGTGTGTGTGTGTGTGTGTGTGTGTGTGTGTGTGTGTGTGTATACACACTAGCACATATACATACATACATACATTCAGGTTTGTATATATTTATCTTCCTACAGACCTAGACACAGGTGATGATGTTCTAGCTAAAGCACAATAGATCTGTTTATATATGTTGTGAAACTAACTAATAAGCATGAACATATAAACTGGAACTACAACAACCTTTTGTATGTGGTGTTTTGCACTTTGAACTTGCAGTGTTCTTTTTGCTATACATTATATTATATGTTGCTATTTTTATTATTGGATGTGTTTCCTATTTTAGAATATTACATCTGTTAGTTACTGCATTATCATTTTGCTATTTGATTTTATAATGCCCGATTCAATGTATTATAGAAATTAATATTGTTTTAGAATTTATCATCCATAGAATGATGAGATTATTTTTCTGTTTGATTGCTTCACTTCCTTATAGTCTGTCTGAAGGCTTTAGCCAACTGGATTTAAATTAGAGACATTGCTGCTTTAGTGGACATCTCATGGCTTGCATTTTTTATCTATTATCTTCCTACAAATTTGTATTTTTCTTTCTACTGGTCTTTTTTACTTTTAATTAAATTACAGCCTTCCTCTGTTTATCTGTACTTTTTCATTCATCCATATGTGCAAAGTCAGTCCTGCTTCGACAACTTCCATTTTTCTGCCCTTTCTTTCTACAATATACCTATTTAAGAAACACGAAGACTTAATGCACAGGTTTTACTTCACCTAAGGATAGAAAAGGCAGTTCAGTCTATACAATAGATGTATGTTCTACCACTCAATGTATTTAAGTATTACTAACTGATGCATTCTTTACCAAGTATAAACTGAGTATTAATAGCTCATTACTTTGCCAAAGGTCTAACAACTGGGTTGTGCACAGCACTGTGATGCAGACAGTGCCCCATAGCCAAATCTCATACTCCCATGCATAACATAAAACTATTTTTACTTATTAGACTGTGTGCTTATTCTATATGAGTATGGCAACTTTTCTGTGTAATTAGTTATTTTAGTTCAAACTTTTAGCTAAAACAACAAAACAATACAACAGCTATAATTTTAGTTGCAGCTGAAATGCAGTAATTTCTACATGAAATAAACTTACAGTCCTTACTGATTGTTTTTTCTTAATTGTACGCTCTTTTATGGCATGGTGCATCCCACTCCATTCACCTTTACTCCTCTGGGGTTCACTGTGCTCCCCTGTCCTATCATCAAGCCCACATACCCACCACATACCATCTACATTTAACTTGCCTATCTTTACCCCACATTTAATTTGTACCTGTTCACATACATATCACAGACCCTAGCTTTACAACTCTACCCTAACTCTAGCACCACCCATAACTTTCCTTTCTTCTATTATCATAGCCCCTCCACTTCTATCTATCTCTAGTAGTTAACCTCACAACCTTTTATAATTACTCCAGCTAAACCAACATTTTAATTTCATCATGATGGCCTACTTTTAAGGTACTTCCCTATTCCTCTCCTTCCTAATATTATCTCTTTCTATCCTGTCATACATGACATCTCTTTACATAACTTCATTCAGTATACATAAAAGTAATATCACAAAGTCTTTATCCATTTCTATCCATGTCACTAGTAAACTCCAATATTTCTCCAAGCTTATTTAACATGACCCTTTTGAACTGCTCACAAATCAAACTTCTGCACTCACACACACAGTCTAAGACTTCTACTCTTGAAATTCAAACTCTCCTAAAAGCAACTCCATCTTCACCAAACACCCTTTTCTCATTTCTCTCTAATTTCTTCCTGTCGGGAGGCATTCACCCAAACTGAGGTCCTTCCTGTTCTCAAACAGCCATATCCCAAGCCAAAATGCTAAGCCTCATCACACTTAAGTTTTGTAGTATCTGCAATAAAATCACTTACATCCATGCCTGGGTATGACAGCAGACTCCTGCTGTCTAAGCAGCTACAGAGACATGACTCAAATCTAATATAAAAGACTCTGAATGTCTACATCCCAGCTATAATACAATGAGGACAGACAGAACACATAAAATCTGGTGGAACTGCATTGTTTTATCTAAAATGTTATGGTGTTACTTCACATTCAAATCCTATTCCAAAAATTGGAAATATTGAACTACTTATTACCTTTGTAAAAATAAATAAAGGTAAAAGTCTGTACATTGTTGTTCTATATATGCCTCCTGGACAAAATGTCCCAGTATTAGAAGATATCCTGCCCTGGATATCAGCAACAATTTCTAATTGAACCATTATTTTAGATAATGTTAATACAAAATGGCAAAACTTAACATCAGAATATCCAAACTAGCAGCATAAACCGGGTTCCTATTACGTTGTCGAATCCTTGAAACTTCTAACCTGAGAACATCGAACTTAGATGTGCAAAGTTTCAAGAATTTGTAAAAAAATAAAAAAATACAAAACCTAAAACCTACCTAACTGTTGCAAGAGCAAGCCCCCCTGCACCCCCCCCCCACACCCCACTCTTTAAATATACAAACTCCGAGATCGCAATACAGTGCGGAAAGGGAAGGGAAGATTTCCCTTTACCGCACTATAGTGCGATCTCAAAGTTTGGTATACTTTGCAATACTTTATTCTTTGTTTTTTTTTGCTTTTAGTGTTCTTTTTTACTGTTATCTAACTTCTGACACTTCGAACATAAGAGTTTGACCGTATGGTGTTTGAAGTTTCAGAACTTCGATAACATAATAGGAACCCGCATAAACCTGTTTGGATTCTCAGAATGCATTAAACACCAACTAGATATAACAAAAATTAGAACCATGAAATGATATTAGACTGGATCCTGGTCACCGACTCAAGTGAATTTATTGTTGTTGGTACCCTCCCTAGTAAGCTAAACGCATCATTATAAAACAATCCACAACTTAACTAAATTCAATCAACATCAATTTTTTAATGAATTAAAATCCATTGACTGGTCTGCACTACTGCCTGTACCTCACAATGATGCAGTCAACCATTTCAGTACTACATTTCTAAACATCTTTGACAGCTTAACGCTCCTTACACAAAAATAAAAATCAACCATGCTCCATGCTTATCAGTGTCAACTAAGCAACTAATGAGGAACAGGAATAAAGTATGGAAAGAATGGCTAAATAATAAAACCAGAACCCTTCTATTTAACATTTTATCAGTGTCCTATATATTGCCTGCTGTCAAAGTTCTCTAATTCAATATGTAGATGATTCTACTATCATCTGCTCCTCCAAGAACCCAACCTACTTTTAACAAATAACCCAAGAGGCATTCTCTTCTCAAGAAAATTAGCACAATAACTCCCAGCTCTTACTCAACCCCTCAAAAATCTTCCCTTTCACCCCAAAACATGTCCTGCTGAAAAATCAAGCTTTAAAATACACTCCCAAAATAATACAGTTATTGAAGTTGTTCCATACACTAAACTCTTGTGATTATTAATGAAAAATTAAAATTTGATCTCCGTATTCAAAATAATTTAAAACACACACACACACACACACACACACACACACACACACACACACACACACACACACACACACACACACACACACACACACACACACACACACACATCAAAAACTGGGTATATTCTACAGACATAAATGTTTTCTAAACTCATATACCCAAGGTGCCCTTCCCAGCACCTACCATTTTCCTTCACTCCTATACAAAGGTCTTATTCTGTCTAACCTCCAAATCTCACTTAAATCCAGACTTGAATCTTGTTATTATAAAGTCGCTAAATTTTCTAGTATTTATACTCACTACACTCACAATCCATTAAATGGCTCAAAATACAACAGCATTTTATCTGTTTAGAACTTATAACCTCCAATAACAGTATACACAAACCCACAGCTTGCTCTACACTCAGTACTGTTCTTCACAATTATACCCCCACAAGGTCCTCACAGTCAGAAGACAAACAACTCCTCTCACTTCATAAACTTAATAAATCTGCTGGGAGAAGCCTCTACTCCTATTCTGTTGTCAAAGTCTGGAATAACCTCCCTATTAATTTCAGATCAAACCCTAACTTCCTTGCCTTCAGACATAATTAAATGAATTCCTATCCAAGGTATGGATCTGTTCCTGCTCTATACCTGGTTAAAATAATACTACCCACCCTTCTCCTTCCCGATCCTCCCTAAATACCCTTCCTAATTCTCATCCCGGAGGGTGATTTCTCCCACTTTCTTTTCTCTCTCCCATACTACATTTGGCTCTCTATTCCATGACAGCACATTTCATGTCATCTTTCTTCTCTCTCACTTTCCCTTCTTCTCAGACATTCTAGATATCATTTTCACTATCGCTGGCCCCAGATTTTCTTACTTACCCCTTCCCAAACCACCTTTTTGTGTCAATAAGCATGTTATATCTTAAATCCCTTTGTCTAAATTACCTTTAAAAGATATATTCACACATCTATCTCTTATTTATTTCTTTTTTCTTGTTTCCACTAGCTTTTCCAGATACTGAGATTTTTTTTCTGATTTTGTTCCCTTTAATATTTTCTTACCTGCAAGTTATCAAGAAGTGAAGATAACATAACCATGTCTGACTGAGTAGTGCAGTTATTGCACATTACGTATTAAATCGTCACATATTCTCCATTTCCCTTTTTATTCCTAACATGTTTGTCTTCTGTTGATTTTCTCCTCTTTCTCATATCTTTCCAGTTTGGGAGTTTGCCTGTTATATATTTCCCTTTGGATGAATGACAGTATTTAAGTTATTTTGAATGACAGACTGTAATCAAACAGAATGTGTAGTGTTTAAAAAGAACTGGGTGCACTGATTATGGTGAGGTCCAGACTGCATATGCATTTATGCAAAATGGTTTTAATAGCAATTCATCAAAAAAGGAAATTACCAGAGATTAGAAGAGCGATAGCTCTTTCAGTAAGTGACCCTAGGAGAAAGGGAGGGTCTCTAAAAACAGCTTCTTCACAGGGAGGATTGTAGGTGCATAGATAGACTACCTACATGGATGGTTCACAGGGAATCAATGGAGGCATTCAAAGGGTATGAACAGAAGAAAAACTGGTGATAGAGGAGATAGTAATAGAAAAAAGGTACAGTTCCAAAAATGACTTAAAAGACACACTGAGTAGGCTTGTTTTCTCTTTCTGCCATTAATACAGTGCAACGTAACACAAACTTCTCCTAAAAATATATGTTCCAGCACATTGGTTTAAGAATTCACAAAGTCACACAGTTTTTTAAGTAATGCATTCAAGCTAAAATGTGAGGCTTGTCAGAACAGTATGAATATAGAGTCTATTATGTACAGAAACATTCAACTTAACAATAAGTCTTTTATGTATTTGTTATAAAGGTAGGTGCAAAGTAAGATGGAGGCAAAACAGGTCTCTAAGCAGATTAGCCATAAGAGAAAAAAAAGCTGGTTCCAAGATTCATTTAATTATTTGGGTTCCAGTATGAATCCTCGATTGGCAAAAAGCTAACAGACTAAATCACCAAACGCAAATACCTAAAAACACAAGCCCTGGGATTTGATAAACTCCATGTAGGCTTTGTACAGTGCCTACATGGAGTTTACATACTAGCGTGACAGTGTGTGGCATGCGTAATGCATATTAATGGTGTGACATTCCTCAGCTAGGTTTTGTGGCTTGCAGCAGTGTTGAAAACCTTGTAAGTGAACACGGATACCAATTCCATATAAAGGAGAACATCTACGGTGTATAGGTGTGTGCAGAATTCCACAATGGTCACCAGAACTTTACAAACAGCTCTTATTGTTAGTGCAACACATCTGCACAGGGGACAACTTAATGAGAGGACAAATAACCAGTAATAGGGACGTACGTGACATAGATGTCACACACAAATGTTTTACAATGTAACACTGTCAACCTCTTATAGGAAGAAATGTGGACAAAGTCATAAAAATAGAGGACAGAGGGCTAGAAATAGGGAAATATGCTTAATAATGCACTTCTAAACTGAGGAAGTTGATAGAATATATACGTTGTACATTAGCATGCACTTTTTGAAGAGCATGATGTTTGAAACTCAAATATCACTCATCAGTTTCTGACTGCACTCTGCAATGATATGCCAATGATTTGCCAGGGAAAAAATGTTATGAGGAAAAGACCACAAATATGAGACAAAAACTGCATATTTTGCAGAGATCAGGACAGTTGAGAGGTACACACTCAAATGTATGTATTACTGAGTCACATCAGCCAGAGATCATCCCAATGATATGGCAGAAAGCCACATATTTCATAAGGAAAACATACGGACATCCTGGGAATATCTGGACAGTTGAGAAGTATGAATGTGAATCATGTGGTCCAAACACAGCACAGGACAGTGTACCTACTGTGCAGAGTATTATGATTTCCCTTTCCCAGCATACTGCACTGTAGCTGTGCTAATGATGTGTAACAGGACATGGGACTGCATTGTAAAATGATCACTCCGGGGAAATGTGTGTTGAATAGGGACACACAGATGAATTGTAGGAATGAACACAGGGAACTAGTACAGGTAAAACTCCTGCATGTACAGCAGAGGAGGGAATGTCAATGGAAAATTGTTGTAGCAACAACACCAAGCGCATATCTATATGGTACAGTATGGACTGTACAGTGAAAATATGTTGTCCGTGACTGTCACACAAGGTGACATAGCAATGGGGAGGATGTGTGTATGAGATAAGCATCTTTACATGAATAATGCAGGGGACATCTATCAGGGATCTGACATATAACTGGAGTAGGGTGAATATTGGGGAAGCTGTGCAAACAGTTATACCTGAATATGAATGTATTGTCAGCAGAGGTCTCCAGCATAGTGGCCACAAGTAAAGGATCATGACAAACATTACAAACCAACCACAATCATGAACAATAATACCACAATTAATGTCATGCCTGTGACATAACATATGTGATGTGGAGTAATAACAGATGAGTCTGCACACACACACACACACACACACACACACACACACACACACACACACACACACACACACACACACACACACACACACACTTGACAACTATTATGATACAGCCACACTCCATGAGGGTAACCACGCATACTGTCCTGTCACTGTAGGTCTTAGGAGGGTCAATGCTATACATGTATGTGGCGGTATGGGCAATACAAGCTAGTTATAGGGTTAAACTGATAAGCAGGACAAAACATGGCAGCAGTAATAAACTAGCAACTAGATTGTTTATTGCTGGTCATGTGACTATACACACCTTTTTATTTTAGTATTTTGATAGGTTGATTTTTATGCTTAAATGTTTTAAATGAGTTAATTGTCTTTAATTATTATCTGTATTTACAGTGTCTATAGTTTTAAGTTATATGATCTGAAAAAGCACCAGTGCTAGGTACGAAGGCACTAACCTGTTTATTAAAGATTGTTTGTTTATTACTGCTGCTGTGTTTCATCCTTCTTATCGGTTTTGCTCTTTCTCTCTCTCTCTGTATATATATATATATATATATATATATGTATATCTTGTTTTGTGTCAGAAGGACATTCATTCACAGTGAATACCTTTCTCATAATTTTATTTCAATACAGGCTAGTTGCCTAGTGTGCATGGCATATATCTGTGGCACAATCCACACTTTCCCCGAATGGCATACATGCCATTAATGCTGTCAAACAACTACGTATGCAGGTATGCATAAGCTGAACAGGTATCTGTTATAATGCCAAGAACACTGCATCAGTGGGCCCAGGCTATATCCTAGGATGCCTTCTAAATACCATGAAACATGACCTATCTGGCCATCTGGAATTTCTATTTAACTGTAGCCTCCAAACATGCTTCATATCTCATGAATGGAGAACAGCAACAGTCATCCCTTTGCACAAATGTGGACCATTTACAAATCTTGAAAATACAGAACCATAAGTCTCACCAGTCTTATATTTAAAGCCATGGAAATAATTATCATGGGAATGATCAATAGTGATGTATTAAAGATCCAAGACACTGGGTCAATCCAATTAGGTTTCATCAAGGGCAGGTCATGCCTATTCAACCTGGTGATGCTCTTTGAGAAGGTCACCAAAATGATGGATTAGGGCAAAATGGCTCACACTGCCTATGTTGACATGACCAAGACATTTGACACAATACCCCACTGAGGCATTGTTGACATACTCAAGAGGTCAGATACATACTAATATGTCACCCAGTGGATAGCCAAGTGGCTCACAGACAGGATCCAGAAAGTTAGAACTGGGGATTCCATCTCTACAAAGAGGTCAGTCATAAGTGAAGTTCCTTAGGGATTGGTCCTTGGACTGCTCCTTTTTGCCACTTACTTATCTGAAGTCAAGGCCAATGTCAGTGGTCTCTGGCTGACTAAATTTGCAGATGATTGCAAAGTAGGAGTTGTAATTAAATCCCACACTGACACAAAAGTTCTCCAAGAATAACTGACACAGAGCCATGGACTAAAACTAACTAACAAAAGATGCATAATAGTAATCTTCAGAAAGTCATCCACCTCTGTTAATTATCATGTTAACAACACAGACAACTTACCCTTAGAGTTGACATAGATGCCAGGGGCTTAGGAACACACATACGGTTCATAGGTATTTACTAGGCTAACATCCACAAGGGCCTTTTTAAGCCTAGCCATGCATCCAAAATCTCTGACAGGCTCTGATACCCTTGATAAGTGTAAACAGGAGATGAACCATTTACAGGTTACCTGTGTCCATTAGAGACATAGGTGCCTTGACAGTAATCTAGCCCTTAACTATCACATGTCTACAGGTCTGAGGAAATCATAATATGCTGTGCAACTTATAAACAAAGGAATGGCATCTAAGTCCAAGGAAGTCATTGTTTCATTGTATTTTTCATTTATCAGAACTATCATTGAGTACAATGCCCCCTTTGTTATGTATTTAACCAGGCATATCCAACAACTGGAACACAGGGCAGTCACAGTGGTGCAACTGTTAGTGTTGCTGCCTCACAGCAAAAGATTCTCCGGTTCAATTCTTGGCTGGGGTGCCTTCTATGCGGAGTCTGCATGTCCTCCCTGTGGTCACGTGGGTTTCCTCCGGGTGCTCCGGTTTCCTCCAGCATACCAAAGACATGCTGTAGGTGGATTGGACACTCTAAATTGGCCCTAGGCATGAGTGTGTGCATGTGTGTGCCTTCTGTGGAAGGTTGGGCGCTGGGCTGTCAACTCAACACTGTAAAACTCCACTGCCAATCATGAGTGGACGGGTGATCCGCTGTGGTGAACCCTAACCAGGAAAAGCTGAAAGAAGAAGAAGAAGATCCAACAACTGGAACATCTACAGAGGTTCCTTACTAAAAGAATACATGGTGTACATAAAATGTCCTATGCAGACAACCTCAAGGCCCTATCCCTGTATTCTGTCTCCAACATGCTTTTGAGGGGGACATTTATGCCTGGCATACAGGGCATTCTCAGACCTCACTCTGATGGACCTCTTGCATATCCACAAAACAAACAGCACCAGAATTACCCATTCTAAACACTTAAACCTTTCCTGTGATATAAATAGTACCTGTTAGAGGTATGTATCCCAGAGACTATCCCGTCCCTGGAAGAGGCTCCCCATCCATGTGAAGCAGAGTTCCTCCCTAACCCAATTGAAGTGCAAATTGGACAATTGGATGGGGAGCAAAAAATTCATCCTTGGTTTGGCACCTATGTCTCTAATGGACACAGGCAACCTGTAAATGGTTTATCTCCCAGGCCCCAGCTTGTAAAGTTCCATCTCCCAAGCCCCTACTTACACTTATCAGGGGGATCATAACTTGTCAGAGATTTAGTATGCATGGCTAGGCTTACAAAAACCCTTGTGATAGCTAGCCTAGTAATTACCAATGAACCTCAGAATTTATTGGTGTTCTGCACCATCAGACAGTCATGAATATTCCACAGAAAGAATACCTAAGTATGGCCAATAAGCTGTGTGACAGGGCACTGTGACAAAGGTGGTGCACTTCAGTTACACATCACTGGAAGATGTGTAGGGAGGTACATGAAAAATGATGCATTGTACAAAGTTATTGGTGTGATGAAAGCTAGGAATCATAATGTTATTATGGCCTCTGATGTGCATGTCCTTAATATACCCAGAATTTCTGTTACATTCAAGGGACCAATCAGCACTGTGACCACATGCTTGTGGATGTACCACTTACCCTTTACCCCAAGACACAGGTCACATACCTATTAGTCTGATTATAGGGTGTGATGTCCACATTATACTTGGGTTCCTGATTTATCAAATACCTCCATGTGTCTTGTCAATGCAGGTGTTGTCATGGCTATGGCAGCAGTCTCTGGTGTGTGTTGATACTATCTGTATTATACTAATATCATAGTTGGAGTCAATGATTGTCCACCAGCTATAGTCCTTCAGGCAGCTGTTTGGAGACAGCATCTATATGTCATCTGTGATGTCTGTCACTTAACTAATGGACAGGAAACCCCTGATATATAGAACTGATTACTGGACCTGAGATATATGTGACATCACACATTTCAACATAGTGCAATGCCATGCAAGTCATTTGGTGACACAGCTGTTCATGGCCACATTTGACAGTGCAGACTGAGTACCACAGTGTGGATTTTTGTCAAATGTCTTGATCTGCTCAACCTCCACAAGATGATACTGTTGTCATCATGCATGCCCTCAATGACTCCTTTGAGGACATCTATCAGATGTAACGGACCTGATGTAGCAGTAGCCACTCACACAGGTCTGTTGCACTTACCTGGAATATTACTAGTGTACATGTAGAACTCCATGATGACATGTTGGTCTGCATCACAGTCAAGGAGAGTCAGGATGTTCCTATACACGCATCCATCATGTGTTGTCCCCCCAACTCAGGTGGGTGCATGTTGATCTGCACCCTTGTATGGGAACATGGCTATGTGGAGGGTGTGTTGAACTGTGTATTCAACCTTATCAGGAAGGCATATGTATTTGGTCATGCCATAGGTAATTAGTGATGTTACAGCACATGGATTCTATGTGATAGGCCTGGATGAAGGTAAGACAGTGCATACTGCCTATTGTGATCTGGCCTAGGGTTTGACACAAAGACATAGGCAGCTATTACTGAGGAAACCCCCAAGCTGGGGATGAAACCTTACATCAGTTGATGGGTTAAAAATTGGCTCGGTTACAGAAGAAATCATGTGAAAGTTGGTGAATTAACCTGTACTATAGAGCTGTCACCACAGGCAAATGCATTGGTTCTGTGCTTGGATCTTCACTGTTTGAACTGTATTTCTTGACAGTTTAGGCTAAAGTATATGGTCTTTGGCTTACCAAGTTTGCTGATTCTTGCATACTGTGTGCAATCATTGAGTCCATCAATGGTGATAACATCATACACGGAGAGCTAACACACACACAACTGAATGGTGACAAAGGCACACAATCTACAAATAAATGCAGAAATATGTGTTTACAATGTTGTCCAACTGCAAAGTGGAGTTCCATGTCATTCACAACATTGATAACAGTCCTGGTATGCAGAAACCCAGTGATGCAAGCAATGGGGATGCATTTAGACTTTGACCACCAAGTGTCCATACTGCCATTGAAAGCCTATGTTGTGCAAATCATAAGTCATGTCATCATATTGAGATCTTAGGATTGTACGACAGCACAGTAGTCAAACCTCATTACAGCACTAATAGACTATAATGGACATTTTACATGTACCTCACCAGACACATGTAGCAGCTGAAAAGACAACAGGGCTTTCTCAGCAAGATAATACAGGGCCTATATGCCATGTGATGATGTATGTGGATAGGTAAAAAGCCATACCACTGTAAACTTTATTATATAGGATGATGTGACTTCTGTCTGGCCCTCAGGCCAGTCTCTGACCTTGCCCTGGTGAAAGTACTGCATATCCAAAATTTTATATAGCTGATGACATCAGCAGTGTCTGTTGAGGAGAAGATGACAGTATCCCACATGCTGGTATAAAATGCTCTCTGAATTGTCAAGCAACAGCTCACACACATACACACACACACACACACACACACACACACACACACACACACACACACACACACACACACACACACACCAGTTGACTGCAGTGAGAACAAAACCCCTACCTAAGTACACAGACTACAGAACACAGCACTTTATGCAAGCACCACAACCCAAGTCCAACTTGGATTGAGTAAGACAACACTTTACAGCTGATGACATCATCAGTGTCTGCTGAGGAGAAGATAACAGTGTCCCACATGCTGGTGTAAAATGTTCTCTGTAATGTCAAGCAACAGCTTGCATACACACACAAACAACTGCAGTGAGAATAGACAGTGCAGTGGTGCAGCAGTAGCATTGTCACCACACAGCAAGAAGTTCTCTAGTTTGTTTCTCAGCTGGAGTGCCTTCTGTGTGGAGTCTGCATGTCCACCTTGTGTTTGTGTAGGTTTTCTCTGGGTACTCTGGTTTTCTCCCACATTAGAAAGACATGCATCTGGAGTGTTTCTCCCCAGGCCTCTGCTGAAATTTGGCTTCGTTCCAAATCAGACTTTCCCAGTAAACAGATTTTAAATAAATAGAGTCCCTATCTACCTAAATACATGGACTACAGACCACAGTATTTAACCCAAGCACCACTGCTGAAGTCTGAGTTATTTAGCATTTCAGATGAACTTATAGTAGATGACATCAGCAGGCCATATGGTAGACAAGGGCTTGGGATACCTTTATGATATGGAAGTGTATGCATGACCAAGTATCAAAATACTGGCAATCCTTGTCCTAGGTCTCACATCAATGTGTCTGCTTAAAGGGGTGTTATGTACATCGTAATTAGCAGGGGTACTTCATTGACAAAGGTGATAAAGAGTCATTGTATGCTTAAAGTTTAGTCCATGAGTTTGTCACCAATCTTCAGTCTGTGTCAGCCCCTACTGTAATATGTTCCAATCATTGGGGACTCTAAATGAGTGTGTCCAGTTTACAGTCATCTGCAAATTTGGTAAACCACATGCATCTACTGTTGCCTGTGCTTCAGGGAAGTATTTCCCAAAACATTTGATGGCGCAGCACAGATCCTTATGGTATTCTACTGGTGAGTGTGCTAGTGGTGGAGGTGCAGTCCCCATCTTTGAGAGTGTGTGTTCTGTCATTCAGCTAGTTGGCTATCCATCTAGTACTGTGTGCCATAATTCCCAGATAGAATATCTTCAGTATGACATGTGAATAGGGAATAGTGTCAGAGGGCTAGGTGGTATGTCCTGTTATACCTCATTCAGGTCTTTAGGGTTAGTAAGCAAAATCTACCCATGCCAAAACCAAAATGGGTAGGGTCAAGTGTGTTGAAGGTCACCTCTGTCCCTGTGGATATGGTCCATACTGATTCCTGCAGTAACCTTGCAGATAAGGCTTTTTAAGTGTATGGGTTAGTAGTTGTAGTTTTATATGTTACCAGATTGATGTGCATTGCATAGCACACAGCATTTCATATTGCATTTTGTACTGTAGTTAATGTATGTGTGGAAAAAGTAGTGAGACCCCAGGGTTGTAGTGATTAGTGGGGTACCAACACATGGATGTATTCTAAATATATGGTATCCATTTAGATAGGGCCCTCAGTCTGTAATGTTCCTACATGTAATTTAATGACATATAAAGGAAATGGATGGTAAAAAGAAGAAATACAGGATAATATATACATTTTCAAAGTGCACTGAGCAGCGGGTTTGTGCAGTGGTTAGCAAAGTGCATATATAAGATAAACATGTTCGTGCTAAAGTCATACAGTTAGTATTGAGTCTGTGGAATACACATGCTCCTTAAATGCTCTGTGGCAGCAGGTGTTAATGCACTTAATGCAGTGATACAGTCCTTTCTGGGGACAGATGGCACCGGGTTCAAATACAGCTGTATCTAACAAAGTACTTTCATATCACCGTAAGTGTATGATGCACACCATTGAGCAAAAACACATTAAAGAAATGAAATGGTGAAAATAGGACAGTGGTGAAATACAGAGCGAATGGGGGGAGAACAAATGGAAAGCAATACAAGAATGTGCAGGAGGGAGGAAGGAAAGAATCATAGCTATCCATTTTTTCAACAGGAAAAACTGATAATATATGCAGAATATTAGCTGAATTTGGACTGTCACCTCCAGAGATAGAGGGGTGACCACAACACAATTATGTTGTATAGCCATTTGGACTGAATCAAGTGTGTCAGGAAGACACGTGTGAAATGGAGAGTTATCTATGGGACAATTTTTTTTTGTGGGACACATGCCAATTTTTATTCAGAGAGAGAGAGAGAGAGGAATGTTGGGGAAGGGATGCAGGTATGCGTGGATCTGGTAAGTTGTGTAGGTGAGGAAGCAGTTGCAGACAGACAAGACCAACAAAACAAGATATGGGGATGGTGATGGACACAAGAGGGCAGTGGACACTATGGATGGGGTGAGGTGGGGACATCCAGAACCCATGGTCATCAAGCTGGGTGACAGTAAGAATCAAATCCTCACCCACTGGACTGTCATCACTGTCACTTCACTCTGCCACTGCCTAAAGTGCTCGATGTCTGCTTCTCCTCCTCCTCCTGGTCCTATGTGAAATGAAGAAAAGCAGCCCCTCCGTTCAGCATAGGAGTGCACCAATAGTGTGGTACACAACCCTACAGACCATTCCTAGCAGTTCAACAAGGGTGATAAACTGACCACCTCTGCCACTGCTCCAAGGGAACCACTGGGTTATCCTCTGGGGCAAAACTACCTAAGAGGGCAAGTAGTGCAGGGGCAGCAGATAAGGTGCTGCCAGTTTGGTTCTCAGATGTGCTGGGCAACAGTGTCAGGCCTGGTGGAGTGGGAGCAGGTGGATTATGTGGAGCCAACTACCCATTGTGCTATGGAGCATTTTGTGATGTGGTACACATGGAAGACATGGACACTTTGTGATGACACATAATAATAATAATATAAAACAACAAAAAAAGCAAAACTTTTAGGAGATAAGAGTTGGGGTGAGAGAAAAAAGAAATAAGATTAGTACCTTCATATGTAACTTACAATGCATTTATACCATTAATTGATTCTATTATCTTAACCCTTATTATTAAGACTACCACCCCTTAACAGATATTCTTTTAAGACTACCAACTCCTAACAGATGCACACTTTACTACAGATTGCAACAAGTGCTTCTTTACATGTACATATATTGCACATATGAGTGTTCCAGTTATACATATTACAGTTTACAGCAAGGCATGTGTGCCACTGGTGTAGAGCTTTTATTTAAAACATTTAAATTACACATAATTTAAGAATTAACAGTATTGTATAATTGGGAAGCATGATATTTGAGCCCAGCACCTCTGACTAAAATTTAATACTGTACTCTTGTTTTTTGCTACAGACTAATGCATGCATACTTGCTTTTACAGTTGAAATATGCATACTGAATTTGTTACAACTGTATAAAATACCAAACAAGCTATCTTTAACTTTTAATGATACAATAACACTACACTTCTGCTGCATACATATCACACGCCTCCCTTATCCTCTCCAGTCTAGCTCCATGGGTCTCTGTACTCCCTTTCTGTAGCAGCTGAGGAAAAAAAACAGAAGAGAATGAAGTTATAAATAACAGCTTAAACAATGAATATCCGATAATTTAGAAAGAGCAGTTACAGCTTTACCATGGGGTAAGGGGGTCAGGAACCACACCCAGACCCCTTGGTCAACATTATACTGTTTACATACCCTTTCAGATATATGAATAACACTATGAAAATTATTGCCATTGCTAAATTGTGGAAGAAAACTCCATCACCCTGACAAAGAGTCAGCATCTCCTTCTCATGTTTACGTTGCTTCTCCTTTTCTTCAGCCTCCAAACACCACAATCTATCATTTTATTTAGCTTCCAAATGCCACCGTTTCTCATTTTCTTTGGCTTCCAAATGCTGCAGTCTCTCTGTTGATTTTAATTCCAAATGTTTGACCTCCAGTTCAAGTCTCTTTAAGTCCAGACATATTTTTTAAGTCATTTGAGAGAAAAGGTGAACTGCCCTGTTTCGGAGGGCAGCAAATTTCAATCACTAGACTAGTTATCCAACTGGTTGGTATTCTGAGCTGCAACTAAGGATGAGATCATTTCCTCTTTACTTAGGTTGGCATGTACTAGTCCTTTGGCTTCACACACCTTGGCCAAATGGTTCTTTGTCAACTTGCCATAATCCTCTGTTGACATATTTGCCTGTTTTCCCTGACTAAATGAAACTAACAAAAAAGACATAAAACTCTTGTGAAATGAAACTCTGAATGCTTACCTTGTAGCTGCTGAGAATACATACCTTCAATGACAACTGCCTACAGGCTACAGAAGTTCAATTATTATCCACAACACTGCTCACCAATATGTGACATCCCCTCTCTGAGACAGTAATCAAGGAGCCTGAATCATCAATACTGACACTGTAGAGGGACATTCACTTTGAAGAAAAATGGATACATCCAGTATTTCCAGATGCATCTCTCTGCACCAAACACAAATTCCTTTAAGAGGATACAGGGAACACACTCAGTGTAGGGTCTTGATTTCCCTGTCCCTCTCTCTCTCCAGATTCCCAATAAGACTCCCCACTGGCACAGCTGTAGAGTTGAGTGTTCAGCTGAGTATCCAAGCCAAGTTCTCTACCCCCTTTCACTGTGAAACCAGTGCTTTGTGTCCCTGCTCCAAGCAGCTGATGCACACACTCTTTGAGATATGATTTTCTGAGACATACACTCACACACACACACACACACACACACACACACACACACACACACACACACACACACACACACACACACACACACACACACAACTGGGAAAGGCTGGCATAAATTTACTAGCTATGCCCCCTTCTGCCCAGACTATAGGGTAGTTATACCAGATACTCTAAGGATCTTGCAAGGGTACCCAATATACTAAGTGAAATTAATATTAGTACAAATGGTATTTTGATCAACAGCAAGGCTTTTGGGAGCTTAAAATATCCTCTAAAAGATCAGCCACAATGAAAAGTTTAAATATATTTAATAATAAATAAGAAAAAAACATAAACATACTAAATAACTCTTTACAGTAAACACCAGGGTTTCAACCACATGAAATATTAAAATAACAGAGAGGAATAGATTCACACAGATGCAGAAAAACAGTACTTAACTAATCTCAATAGATTTTCTTGACTGATGTGAAGAGTTACTATTCCCTGATCACTTACTAGAGCAAGGCAAGATGAAGTAGGTGAGTGATATTTCTATGTCAAGTTTCCAAAAACAGAGCGCAATGAAAATTCAGTCTTATCTAGTATTAAACATCATTTTGTCCTAGATTGCAGAATGACATAACATACATCTGGTCATATGACTTCAAGTTCCCAGGCTACCCCCTTGGCTAGAAGCTGTCAGGATATAGCACATATGGATCAATAATTCACACAAACACACACACACACACACACACACACACACACACACACACACACACACACACACACACACACACACACACACACACACACACACACACACACACACAACACACAACACAAACATCTGTACAAATCAGTCTGATATACAAATGACATATAATTCTTTACAACATTCCAGCTTGCTATACCGGCATATGTTACACATCCACTACCCTACTTCTCCAGGCATGGCTGGCAATACCTCACATCATCACATTGGTATACACTGACTTTTGTATATAATTTAATAAGAGTAAAACATTTGTTTTGATTTTCTGTACAACTGGTTCAATACCTTTTGGGGCAAGTCAATCACACCAAAACTGTAATTTAAAATAGGGAGAGCAAAATGGTTTATAGTCGGAACTTTATGCCTAGATGTCAAGACTGTTTTTAATATTAGTTTAGTCTTCTGAAGTATTTCTTACTAAGTTTTATTCGAGTCTATATTACGTTATTGAATGGTCAAATATTAAAACATGTAATAGTCGACCTGTAATAATCGAACCGCCACAATGTCGAACGGAAAATAAAAAAAGAAAAACCCACCCAAACAAACCATTTCAATAATCTACACAGGGGCAAGCCCCCCTGCACCCCCCACACCCCTCGCTACTTAAATATACCAGCTCCGAGAGTGTACTACAGTGCAGACAATGTAAAACCTTCATTTCCACACTGTACGGAGATTTCCATTGAACCGTTCAACATTGTGGCAGTTCAATTATTATGGGTCGACTATTACGTATTCAAATATCTGACCATTCAATCACGTAATATCGACCCATTTTATTCACATTTGTTAACCTTTTATGTTCCAGTCCTTCATCACTTCCCAAATATTTACATGCTCCTTTCTGCTCAAGTTCCTTTATATGAGTTTCCTGTCCTAAACTGATATTTTATTAGTACTGAAACTTTCCTGCTTTAAATGTTGCTTTTACTCATTTATCAAGACCAAATGTCATTCTTATATTATCTGAGAAAGTTTTAACAACTTGTAGTTGTCCTTTCAACTTATCATCTGATGAACTGTATAGTTTTAAGTCATCCACAAAAAGCAGATGAGAAATCTTTAAGTACCTTTGTTTTATAAGAGCCAAATTATAACCAAGACTTAATTTGTTACTTAAATGGCAAAATGGGTTAAGGGTAAGACAAAACAATGGTGACAAAAAAATCACTTTTGAATATTCTCCTTTAAATTTTTATCCCTGTGATAATAATTTGCCCTTTATTGTGGCTTAATTGCAAAGTGGCTTGCCACTGTTTCATGGTAACTGTATTGTAATTGATCAATGTAAGGGGAATGTTATATATCGACAGTCTCTCCTTTATCTATGAATGTTGTTGATCTTTTTCTTAATCTATCCATGTCATACTTAGATTCATCCTGTTTTTATATTTTTTCATTGTGGCTTTAAATAGCAACAAATGACTGTTTCTTCTATATGACTTTCTTTTGTTACCCTTTTATTCTATTGCCATGATTTAGTTTTCATCTAAATGACTAAAATCTATTGGCATCAGTTCCAGTGTATAGTTTGTACGGCATTGGAAAGCAAGTTATTGGCCTATAGTTTTCAAGATGGCTTACAGGTGCATTTATAAGGAGCAATATATTTTTTCTTGTTGTTATGCAGGTTGGTGTCTGTTTGAGATGTACATATAAGTAGTTCTTACTCAGGAATAAGTCTTTGTGTAAAGATGTTAGGTACTTCATCTGATCCTCAGGTTTTCCAGCTAGGAGTTTTTCTTAATTTTGTTTCAGTTTCTGTGGTCATTAATTGACTCAGTTTCATATTCTTTACATTTGAACTCCTTCATAGGTTAGTACTAAGCTAATTGCCATTGTGAGCCATTTTAAGCCTAGCCAATTATTCCTTGTGAGACTCAAACCCTGCACCTTGTGTTGGTAGGGCAAACACCTTATCAATTTGGCCACCCTCCCAACCACTTAGTGTTTCTTTTATTTTTTTCTGTCCAGTCAACATCTTTGTTATGCCCCACAGGGTCTTCATAAATATTTGTACAGATGCATCTATTTTTGGGTGGTGTTTCTATTCCTTTTGCTTTGTGTTTCTCAGTTCTTTATAAAAAATTTTGGGGTCATCAATGAATTGCTTATTTTGTACTTTTCCCTTATATTTATCTGCATATCTTCTAAGTTTTTCTCCCTGTGCTAATATCCTTCGTTTATTATTTGCAATATTATATGTGTGCTAATATCCTTAGTTTATTATTTGCAATATTATATGGTAGATCCTGATCTGTTCTGATACTGTGTGTGTTGCTTTTATCACATTCTTATTTCTGGATATTATCTCTTCCCTATTCTATACTCTTCTAACAGTGGCACTTCTTCCCCGGGATTCATGAAGCCTGCGCCAGGCGCAGGTGTAGTGTAGGTGGTATAATGCCAAATATGGCTGCCGAGCGATTCACATACGATCCTATTCCACATGCACTTGCAGCATACGCCAGATCTGCGCAGCTATCGGTGCAGGTATGCTAATTACCCCATGTGCAGTACTGCACCATGCAAATTAAGGTACATAGCGATTCATGAAGTGGCGCAGGCGTAGTGTAAGCGTACAGAAATGTAAACCAAAAAAAAAATAAATATATGGTCTACATTTTGCCAAACAGAACATCGGAGTAATGAAAGCAGACCAAACTTACATATTACAAAGTTAACTTATGCCAATGGATAAATATACAGCCAATGTCATAAGGAAACATGCACACCACATAAAAAAAAACATTTAATGTCATGGCCGCAGTAACGCAAAATACAACCGCAGGGCATGTGTGCGCAAATGGAAACACAGGAAAATATATACAAATGTCATAAAATTGCAATGTAACACAAATCATGATTTCACAATAATAGTCAGTGGTATGCATAGTACAGCACAACCAAGCTGCAAGGGTTGCTAAGGGGCTGTGACAGTGTTTGGCATGGTAACTATTAATTAGTAGTCAATGCCATGCAAATGAGGCAAGTAATAGTGAAGCGCAAACATCTCGCCACCCTAAGGATGTACCATACAGCGCAGTGTTACAAAACTGAGGAGTGGTTTGGAGATATACATGACATCAGCAGTGGGGTGTGCCACTGTAGCTGTAAGCACATTGGAGCAATGCAAATCCAGCCTGCCCATTGCTAAGCAAAGCTGTAGGATAGGGGTGGG
>NC_056750.1:123194555-123249555 GCF_019279795.1 Protopterus annectens
ACTCCCCCCCTTTACTTACACCGCAGGCATCCATTTGCCTGCTGGGGAAAACGGGGTACTACACATGACACATTCCCTATTCCCTAGTGCTCTGGACCCATGCTGCATATTTACTCACTCCAAGGATATTCAGAACCCCACAGCTTGTAGTCCTGGCACATATGAGTGTTTGATTGTCAGGGTGTTCATGTGGTGATCCGGGTTTAGGCTTGTCCAACTGGTGACCGAAACTACCCTGACCCTGTTCAAATGTCAGACGTAGCACATGGACAGAGTTTGTCCAGATTTTAACATTCTACCTGTGTTTACAGACACAGGGGTTTAGGCACCTGTGAGCAAATTATTATGTTGGCAATACATAATATAGGGTGGGGGTGGTTCCACTACATAATCCAGGGTGGGGGGTGTTTCCCTTCACATTTGACTATTTCATTCATTCATACATACGAGGAATATTATTCTGGACATGACTTATGACTTAACTACAGGTATGCAGTAGTACAGTCAACAAATGTGACGGTTAGTGTAAATATATGTACGGACCGGTGTAATACTCAGGGACTACCTTCAACAGTGACAGGGACAATATAATGACAAATCAGGGACAATCACGGACACTTCTACAATTTTACTACTATTGACTTGACACTTGTTGACAGACTCAGAGCCATATATCTTAATACTTATTTTCTGCAGTTAAAAACATCTATTACTCTTAAATTATTGTCATTAGTCATTCAGGTGTCATTCAACACCTTTCCTACAAAGATCACTGTTTTTTTGAGTGATTAACAGGCTGACCAGTTATTGTGCGAATGCTTTGACTATTGGTAGGGTTGCCACATTTTCATAAGTACAGGATGGGATATATTCTGGACACATCAGATTGTTTATGACAACACATACCCATGGTCAGTACAGGGTTTAGAACATTCATTATTTTCCTAGACGACAGCCTATTCCTGTTGCACTTTAGTTGCTTATTCTGTTTCTTGTACGATTTACCTATTTTACATCCAGATATACCCGTTTTAGGCAACTGTTACATGAAATATGGTGCATACTTATTTCCTACAATCACAGGACATTTGCCATTGTATCATTCTTGGTCAGGACACACCTCACCAAACAGTGACTGTCCCTCACATAGTGGTTCAGGGGGCACTCTGCTTATGTTAGTGCCTTAATCACCCTATTTCAAAGTGCCAGTATGCGACTGTGTACAATATATTCTGTCAATAATTCATGTGGGGAGACATGCATGACGGACAAGTGTTTGATCCTGGGTAGTAGGCTCTGCATGACCATCTAGAGGCTGAACAGTCTCGTAAAACACTAATGCACATACAACTTGTGTCCAGATGTCTACAGGATCGGACATTGTGGCATGATACCAACTCTGATGTTTACACAGGATACTTATCCCATGCGGGATATACAAAAATTTAACAAGAAAATGAACGTCCATTCTTTTGGATGTACGAAAATGTGATGAGGGTTTTACATGCAAGGGATACATAGTTTGCAATCCTGACACTGCCTAGGGTGACACTGCCTACTACATATGAGTAATGCTCACTATGTGTAGATATGGCTGCGCTAGGCTGGTAGCCAACGTATGGCTGGATTTGGTGGACGTTAAGGAATGGGTGCGGGTTGTGTGCTGTACAGGGGATGTTGGGTATTCAATTATGCATCCAGGGGTGTTGCATTTGGATGGCCCAGTTCCGACCATACCATTCTGTGGGTATGTGCCGGTCACGTTCCTGTACATGTGTATTGCACATTTTAATATTCATATGTTTGTGTGATTGTGTTCTACAATATGGCCTGTCAGGTTGTATTACGAATGTGTATGTTTGTTCTTTGTGTTTTTTTCTGATTCACCTAGGGTTGCCACCTTTTCAAATGCCCAAAGTGGGACATTTTTCATACAAATGCGAGACTTTGCAGTATGAAACATACCACGGCCAATGCAAAGGACAGAACTTCACTTCTTTGTCAAAAGAACAGGTTATGTGTTTAGTATTTAAGCTGCTCACACTATTTCTTATAGCATTTAGGTGTTTCAAATACAAAATCACTGAATTATGCAACTATTAAATATAACTTAGGCAATACTTTTTGTCCTAAAATCTCAGGACAATTGTCATTTTTTAGTTATTTTTAGCAGGACACCACTGCCCGAAAAGGGACTGTCCCTCGCAAAGAGAGACAGGTGGTAACCCTAAATTCACCCACTGCTCAGTCATACACCTTCAGTTCACCTATTGTGCATCCAACACAGTCTCGCCTTTGTGGATTATTACATTGCCCATCCACCCACACACATATTACAGACACTCCCATCCATCCCTTCTTTGGTTGATGGTCCATGGCACGGTCAAGGGAACACATTGCATACACTACATATGTCAGGTACCTGTATGATTGTGAGGACTACCCTGGCATTTTCCACCTTACACATGTTGTACATCATGCACATAGGTACATGTAATGTACACCCGGGTAATACCCGTTCAACCTTGACATATCCTGACAAGAATGGCTTGGACCGCATATGGGCAGATTTTGCCAGCGTGCCTTCATTAATATGCATATGGCACTACTGCACTATATACACGCTGCATGGTCAGTGCAAGCCTAATGCCAGCTTTGCGCCGAGCTTCATGAATCCCGGGGCTTGTCTTATTTGCTTTATACTTTTCTCCATTAAATGTTTCCATGGTGGCATTTTGTTTCTTTCCTTCCTTTCCTTTATTGTTCTGTATATCTATATATATATATATATATATATATATATATATATATATATATATATATATATATAATGGGTCCACTTTTTAATTTTGAAATACCAAAATCTCAACTTTCAAAATATCGATTCCAGAAAGTCGAGATTTTTGGAATCTCAAAATTAAAAAGTGAATAAATAATAAAAAAAAAAATAGCTAAAATAATGTTTTTGCAGAGGGGGCAAACCCCCCTGCACACCCCACACACCCCCTACTTATATATACCAACTTCGAGATCATGCTCCTGTTCTCCTTACCGTTCTCTTCACTGTAGCGTGATCTTGGACTTGGTATATTAAAGTAGGAAGGGGTGTGGGGGGTGCAGGAGGCTTGCCCCCCCCCTGCAAAAACATTATTTTAGGGGTTTTTTTTTCACTTTTGAGATACCAAAATCTTGATGTTTTGAATTTGGTATCTCAAAAGTTGAGATTTTGGTATTTCGAAATTAAAAAGTGGACCTATATATAAATATATATATATATATATATATATATATATATATATATATATATATATATATATATATATATATATATATATATATATATATATATATATATATATATATATATACACATATATACACCGACAATGACACCGGAAGACCGACAATGGAGAAGAACGACAGTTGAGAATCCCGATGCTGAGAACACCGACATGTTAAGGTAAGGGTGTGATAGGGACAGACGTTAGGGTCAGGGTGTGGGTAAGGTAAGTGTGCAAGTGTGACGGAGTTTAGGTTTAGGGGCGGGTTAAGTGAGTTATGGTTAGGGTGCGGGTAAGGTAGGTATGCAGTAGTGATAGACTTGAGGGTTCAGGGCAGATTAAGTGAGTTAGGGTGCGGGTAAGGTAAATGCGCGATAGTGACGGACCTTAGGGTTAGGGCTTGGGTTAAGGTTAGTGCACAGATAGTTGTGTTTGTAAGGTTTAGTGTAGGTTTGTAAGGTTTTTGGTGTGCTTGTGTTGTGTGTGTGTTTTTTGGGAAAGGTGCTTGTTTTGTTGTTTGTCAGGATTCTTGTTTGTCGGGCATGTGAAGTTTCGTGTTTTTGAACTTTTTTTTTTTTTTTTTTCGTGTCGGTAATCTCGTTGTCGGTGTTCTGCATTGTCAGCATTTTCAGGTAGACCTATATATATACATATATATACATATATTAATAGTTTTGATTACTGTGTTTATCTTTTATCAGACTTCTAATATTTGAGTTTTATTTACTTTCTGTAATCTGTTTCTTTCACCGATCATAATATGTCTACCTGTCTCTATTAAGTCAAGCAACTCTTCCCTCAGATTGTTTTCTTCTAAACTGAGGGCACATTTAGAACTGACAATTGCCCCTTAAGACAGCAGCCTTGCAAACATATAGTAGAGAACAGAAATGAAAACAGTACTAATGATTAGTTTTCAAGGTATCCTGTGAGAAGAACAGAAAAAGGTAGAAAGTTGTGTTAGAGTCACTGATTGTATAAACAGGTTTGCTGAGTATGTTTTCCCCAGTACTTTAACAGTTTGAGACCAACACTGCTCTCTGGTATGGTAAGGTCCATCCTCAGTAACAGCAGGCCTAATGCTGTCAGGCATTTGGTAACTCAGCAGCTAAAACTTTCCCAGTATATTAAACCCCTCCCCTTTAGCCATAATGCTCTGCACCAAGACCTTCCTCTCCAGATCTCTTCTGCTGTTACATCTGAGAATCACTCCAGGCTTACAGTCCATTAATTTATGGTAATCATGCCATTAAAGGTTCTGTAAGTTCATCATTTTCAGTTTTACTTCTTGCTTTGTAATGTCTGATGCAATTTCTGTCCAAATATTCAACTTTTTGAAAAATGTTTAGTCAGTCCCTTCCAGTCTGGATATATCATTGTTAACTTTTTAAATAACTTGGACATTTCTCTGCATTACTGATAAAACTTCTAATGGTTTTATTCTGCATTCATAAATTTAGAACTGTGGGTTTTATTGCCTTTGACTAGTGTGATGTTGACATTTTTAGAGCTGTGGTTTGTACTTCTTTTGACTACTGTGGTATTGATACACTTGGATATGAGGGTTGTACTGTTTTGACTGCTAGGTATTAATAGATTTAGAACTGTGGGTTGCACTGCTTTTGACTGCTGTGATATTGATAGATTTAGGAATTGGATTTGAACATTAAGAGTTAATCATAGAATGCATATATATTTCCACTAGGGAGATTTATCATATGTAACCATATTTAGTGTAATGAGGTGCGTCAAATCTTTCCTCCAGCATTGTGACTCGGTAGGGGTATGACCAATATAGGGTGAACAATACTATTTAAGAGGTATGCAATGAATAACATATGTATTTGAAAATGTCAACTGTGTAAAAATGCAATCCTTGAAGGCATAAGCCAAGATACCGGAGACATCAGTAAAGAACTTTACATTTTTTTCGGGTGTGGTGTTGTGTGTTTCTTTGGATATTTGGGATTATCGTGTGTTTTTGCTGTCTTATGGCACACTGGTGAAAATAATGGCAGAAAATGGATCCCACTTCACTTGTACAGACATTTGGACAGAGCGTGAATCCAGGACAGTAGAAGAGGATCCATTAATGATGGTGGAAGAAGAAGGCTCGAAAGGGTACGATTTTGTCATACTAGAAAGACTGCTTGTAAAGGGGGTAATGCTCTATTACAATATAAAATTGCTTGAAAAATTCTTGTCTTTGGACATTACCCCTAGGGGTTAGGAATTAGCAAATTTCTGGCCTACGAATTTGCTGAAGATGAGGGTGATTTGATGAGTGAGTGGAACCCCACCTCGTTGGCATGCACCAAAGCTTGGTTAAGAGTTTTGGTTAAACGAAATATGCGTCAGCAAGAAAAACGCAGAGCAGATGTTCTCCGGACACAGGCGGAGCTGGCTGAAAAGGTTTCCAGGGCTACCTTTGACACCAAGGCGCAAGAGATGAAAGAAAAGGTAGATAATGCAGAACAATCTGTGATGGCTCGAAAGAAAGGGAAATTACAAAGAGACATAGCGGATTATAAAAACAACACTATTTTTGCCTGGCAAAGAAAAGATTCGAGAGGTAGATACAAGGCAAAACACCAGGTTAGCAGGAACCAGGATTTTTGTGTCTCTTCGATATTGTCAGGGGAAATGGCCTCGAGTAGTAGTAAAAAGAGTGTGCCATTCGACATCTTAGTGAAGAATTGATGGGATCCGGTTCCAGGAATGATAATCAGGAGAACGGCAAGGGACAAGGTCGCAGATGGCAGATGGTTACCAATGGGGAAGGTGCCAAGCAAAATGAGGGGAGCCAATTTGGTTGCAACAGTAGGAGTAAGAGAAGGCGTAATTGAAGTTACTCCAGTGGGTCACAATGCTGGAGGGAAGGACATTTCCATTACACACGTTGCGGAATCTAGAACTGAGTTGGACACTTTGCAGGTGATTAACCTGTCAGACTTGCATTTGGACTTTAATGATCACTCTGTGTTGGACAAGGGTATTAAATATATCCCTACTTTTTGTCCCAGCCTATCTGATTTGATGTTGGAAATCAGTAAGTTCTGTCGAAAATTGTATTTAAAAGTATTTTTTCATAATAGGCAATGTTTTACTCAAAAGGCCAGTGAATTCAATGGCAATGTGAATATAGGGGATGCATATTGTGGGGGCATGCTTACATGTGAGTTGGACAGTGAGAAGGAGGATGATCTGTTGTTGAATATGTCAATATATGAATGTGAGGATGTTTTGTTAAATGAAGAAACTGTTACTAATTTTGAATCCGTTAACAATGAGGTCATTGTTGAAGGGGAACACTTTGTCACAGGTTATGGAAAGCTGACAGTACCACAGTTGCCATACAAGAGCCCTTTCATGCCACACAAAATGTCCGCTAGTATTGCAATGTTTGAGAACATTTTGTGAAAGCAGGTAGAGAAGGAATATGACACATTTATAAAGCGTTATAGAGCATACAATTTAACTAAACATGAATGGGGTGCTCTACAAAAACTAAGAAGTTATTATGGAAACTATGTCTTTACCCAAGCGGATAAAGGTGGCAATTGGGTGGTTATGAGTAAAACACAGTACAACAGGATGGCCTACATATTATTGGAAGACAACACTACATATAAAATTTGTCCTATAACCCTATGGCTACATTCAACAATGAACTATTGGAGATATTAGAAAGAGGGAAAGGTTGGGTTTTTTGAATTCAGGTGATGTAAGGAAATTACATATAGTTATCCCAGAAATGTGATTTTCCATATTATTCCTAAGGTGCACAAAGATTTAGAAAACCTACCCGGAAAACATATTGTATCAGGAAAAGGGGCTTATTTGCAGAACGTAGGCATATTCTTGGATTTCCACTTAAAACAACATTTGTGTAAGGTTACTTCTTATATCAGGAATGGAAAAGATCTAGTAGATTTGTTAGGGGATATGGAGTGGTTACATGAGTATTATTGGGCCACCGTGGATATTAAATCCCTCTATCCTAATATCCAACATGGGTGGGGGCTCAAGGCAGTGTGGAGTATGTTAGGGGAAGGCCCACAGATGGATTTCCTGATTATGTTGTTAGAATTTTCTCTGACACATAATTGTTTTGTGTTCAATAATGATTATTTCTTACAGCTAGAGGGAACCACAATGGGAGCCTCATATGCCCCAGTCTATGCAATTTTATGCATGGATTATTTTGAAAAAACTTGTATATATAATATGTTTTTTTTTAAAAATAGAGTGGTGGCATTTAAAAGATACATAGATGACCTGATATTTATCTGTAAAGGGGAAATGGATGAATTTGGTGACTTCATATCCCTACTGCAGGAGAACAATTTTGGCCTCAAGTTCACTTATTATACTAACAGAATGGTGATACAGTATTTAGATTTGGAGTTTTATATCAATGAGTGTTTTAAAGTGGCATTCAGACCATTTGTTAAGAGAACTGCTACCAACAATTTTTTTGGCAGCAGATAGCATGCACACCCCACATTTAATACTTCTTTGCCCTATGGGGAATATCTTTGCATAGCCAATAACACTTCTAAAAATGAGGAACTTCGTCTTTTGGATTTTCCCAGTTAGGGGTCACCACAGCGGATCACCTGTCTGCTCATGACTGGCAGTGGAGTTTTGCAGTGTCAAGTTGCCAGCCCAGCACCCAACCTTCCACAGAAGGCACATACACACATACCTAGGGCCAGTTTAGAGTGTCCAATCCACCTACAGCATGTCTTTGGGATGAAACTAGAGCACCTGGAGGAAACCCACATGATCACAGGAAGGACATGCAGACTCTGCACAGAAGGCACCCCAGCTGAGAATCGTACCGGAGAATCTCTTGCTGTGAGATGGCAATGCTAACCGCTGCACCACCGAGGAACTGAAAAACAAATTTGACAAAGTAAGGAATAGGCTGAGCAGTAGGGGATACTCAAGTAGTGTGTTGAGTTCAGCAGAGAATAAAGTTAAAAGGCGGTTGGGGTTAGCACATTATAAAGAAAATATCATCACTGAGACAAAAGGGCATATTAAGCAGGTTACAGAGAAAGAGAAGGATCAGGAGGCTTTATTTTATGTGAATATGTTTTCTCCTTTCTCTGATACACTGAGGATGTTAGCTCTGAGATATTGGCCCATAGTTCTCAGTGATGATAAATATGGCAAAATCTTTCCTGAGAAAGTTATATTTTCTTACAGCAAAGCTAAGAATTTAAAAGAACTATTGTCCATAGGTACACTAGAAAATAAACAAGGGAAGAAAGGAAGTTACTCGTGGAAATTGTATAGTGTGTAAGAAAATTAAAAATCTACATGGCATGAACATCAGTGGAACGACATACACTGCAAGGGAGTTTTATAACTGTCATACTAGAGGAGTAGTTTATATTATTGGTTGCGGATGTACCCCAAACATGTGGTATGTAGAGCAGACTAAAAGAGCTGTCAAAAAGAGAATCATGGAGCATTTGGGGAATATCAGAAGGGCAAAAATGGACAGTCCCATTGCGGAATATTCCATCAAGGCCCATGGGGGCTCTGATGATAGTTTCTTTTTTGGTGTGCTAGCTAGACCTAAATCACAGAGGGAACGACCAACAGCAGAAAGTTTGACTTTATTAGAAAGAGAATGCATTATTAACGTCAGAACTTTATATCCTAGGGGTTAAACAAGGAATTGGATTTGAACATTAAGTGCTAATCATAGAATGCATATATATTTGCACTAGGGGGATTTATTATATGTAACCATATTTAGTGTAATGAGGTGTGTCCAATTTTCTCTCCAGCATTGTGACTCGGTAAGGGTATGACCAATAGGACAAGGTTTGGCATAACATTGAAGGTCATGCTTTTAGCATGTTTTTTCCACTACACTTATTTGTACTGGCATTAGAATGTGCATTAAGTTTTAAACATATGCTTCAATATATGCACAAATTCTGAGAATTAATACTGAAGGGTTTTAACATTGTGGAATAACAATAATATTATTAACAATAATATTTAAGATGTATGCAATGAATAACGTATGTATTTGAAAATGTCAACTGTCTGTGTCTATATGTATGGGCTGTTTAAGAACAGGATTGTGTCTTCACTGCTTGATTGTCACATTGGGGATTTGAATTATATAAATGGATGCTGCTTGGTGTAAAAATGTATTCCTTGAAGGCGTGAGCCGAGGTACTGGAGACATCTGTAAAGAACTTTACATTTTTTTCTGGTGTGGTGTCATGTGTTTCTTTGGATATTTGGGATTATTGTGTGTTTTTGCTTTCACTGTCAAGTATGTCAACTGTATTGATGACACTGGTGTTGACATTGCTGGTGTCAATAGGGTCATCAGTCCATATGTTCATGGCCCACCTTTCAGCATCAAGCTTGGTGCTGACCCCTTTAGTTGCAGTCTCATCCCTGGTGTTATCAGCCTTCTGGCAGTTGTACTGATACTTTCAGCGTATAGCATACTTCAGTGATAGAAGTGGTCACCTCTATGCAAGCACATCTAGACATGCCTCCTTTGGCACCTATTTCAGCCTTAACCTTGGTCCCTATTCAATTTATACACATTTTCTTATTTGATCCACTGCTGCTCTTTCTCAAGTGGCAGGACAGAGGATCTAAAAGCCTTGTGCAGGACCTCTCAATGTCTTCTGTACATCACTGTCTCTCCTCAACATCTCAGAATTATCACTACAGGTTGATAGAAGGTGCATTTGCATGAAGATAAGCATTAAAGCACCTCTATTGTTTCCACCTCAGATTTTGACAACAAAGGATGTGCATATTCACTCCCATCCCCTCTCAAATGACCCACTGACTCATCATCCTCTCCACAGAAATGCTCTGCAGGTGGTATTTCAGACATACAACCTGCTCTCAGGGTGATTTTATAAACACATAAGCTTGGAAAATTGCATACTATTGCAGCACAAGATAGACATGAGAAGGTGGCTCCCACATTGCATGGACTAAACAGGATCTTGTGGCTTCCTATGGATTATAATAATGGTCAGAGTTCCCTGAGATTGACCTTGGTGTGACTGCAATAGCCCCTAAAATAGCTCCAGTATTCCAGAGCCCTGTCCATTCCATGAAAATGTCAAAGGCTACGAATAGGTCTGAGAAGCAAGCTTAAGTGTCCTTTAACTTCTCACTTAAGGCTGTGAACTATATATCCCATATGAGTAGGCTCCAGCAGAAGCTGTTAGGTGAAGTACCACATTCCATTCTAGATTTTTGGACAATATTTTCATCCTCTTCAAGGGTGATAAACTACAGGCACAAGAATTCATTAGGTATTTAAACTCAACTACTGAATTTTTAAGGTTTACATCTAGTTTTAGTACAAACTCTATTGATTACTTGGACTGTAAACTCGTCAAAGACATTACAAATGAGAGATACGTATCTAGAATACATAGAAAGGAAACGTATTCTAACTCATTTTTGCATTACACTAGTAATCATCCTTACCATCAGAAGCGCTCAATAGTGAAAGGACAACTTATTAGAGCAGCCAGGATGTCAACTTTAGACTCAGATTTTAATGACGAGTGTCTACTGTTAAGCAACATGTTTACACAACGGGGCTACCCCACACAGCTGATACAATCTTTGGTAACAGAAGTGAGACTTAAGAGACAGTTAGGTGTAGTTAAACCTTTACCTAACAGTAATATTACAAATACAACAAATGTCGAGGTAACGAATTTGATAGAGGGCAGTATTATTAGTAACCGTGTATTGACAGCAGAAGTAACAACTGGGGAGACAACTAATGAATCCCAAACTAGTTTCATAATTACTTTCACTAATGACAGTCATATGGTCAGATTTATCTTGAACAAAAATTGGGAATTAATTTTACTTGACAGATCGTTGACCATTAAACTTGGACAAGCGCCAAACCTTGTCTTTAGGAAAGGAGCAAATTTAAAAACTTTGCTCGAAAGAAAGAGTATGGGACCCCTGTCAAAGCGAGTAGGAGTGACTACATGTGGTAACTGCAGAATGTGCAGACACATTGAAATAGGGGACAGTTGTGTTATTAATGGTAGGACTTTTAAGTTGAGGTCTAAATACAACTGTAACTCTAAGCTTGTGGTTTACATGGCCAGGTGCCAAGCATGCTCAGCCTTCTGTATCGGTAAAACCCAATGTAAGCTAAAAGATAGAGTGTACGAGCATACATATGCTATAGAAAAGAAAAAAGATGAAAATCCACTAGCAAGACACCTTATCGAACACAGTAACCACAAGTTTCTTTTTAAAATTATAGACCATGTGAGCTTTGATGTGAGAGGTGGACCATTTAACTTGATGCTTGAAGAGCGTGAGCTGTTATGGCAGGTGAGACTAAATGCATTTTTAAGTCCTGGTCTGAATGATGCCTGCAACATTGCTTGCCTCTTAAAGTTAAAAAGTCTTAATAGATGAAGCAGGAACTTTGTATTTTATGACAATGTGTTTTTGATTATGTTTATTTAGCAGTCTGGTTATTTGTAACTAGTAGGTATTTTTATGGGAAAGCCATTAATATTCACCAGTATTCATCTATATTCATCTATAAATCTTGAACCTTTCATAAATTTTAAACATTTGTACTTCTTTGAAAAATGGAGTTGAACAATGATTAATTTCTGACTTCTTGAGATAGTTGTTTGTCAGCACTTTTTAGGTACAAGTTGCACAAGTGTATTGGTCACCAATGTATTTTTAACATTGTTATTTGTATTGTGAAATTGAGTTAACTGACAGTATAGAATTAATTCTGTTTTAGTTGCTCCTTGACAATTTCTGACTTCTTAGGATCATTACTTAAGCAGGATTGTCAAAAATTTAACTTGTTTAACTGTATCATTAATTGATTTATTCTTTATTTTAAGCAGTCGATATTGGCTGCTACGCATAGTTAATTCGCTTAGCTTAGATTAGGTTTTATTAGTTTGTTGAACGTTGTAACAGTGTGCATAATGTGTTTTATCACTGTTTTTTTATATGTGATATCACTTTAAATAAGAGCAGGCTCTAGAGCAGCAGCACCAGCTGATGCTGATCATATGACAATAGTAAGTTGTTTTAAGTGGTATGTGTATTCCACAAAACTGTTTTGAATCTGAAGAAGTTGACACATTTGTTCATAGGTTCATAGGTTCATAGGTTGGTACTAGGCTATCAGCCCTAGGGCCTATACAAGCCTAGCCATAACAATTCCCTGGCTATTTCTTCCCACATTATTTACTTTCCTGGACCCCTGTCTAGCAGGGCGACTGACGTGATCCCTGGGGTGAATTTCCTTTCTCCCATCCAATCGTCAAGGTTCCTCTTGAAGAGGTCCAAAGAGGCACTCTGCTTGACATGTATGGGCAATCTATTCCAGAGTCTGGGGAGTCTCTGGGTCAGGAACCTATCCCTCCAGCATGTTTTGTTTATTGTGATGACAAGGTTTAGATCCCTGGGCGTGTAGCTCTGAGGGATTGGGATTTCTTTAAGTGTAGCATGCCCAACAGCTCTGGGTTTGATATGGCCTTGTATGTTAAGCAGAGATCACCTCTGAGTAGACGATATCGACAGAGTATAGCTGGAGTTTTTAAGGTGGTCAGCGTAGGGCATCTGCTTTAGGCCTGTGATTCTTTTAGTGAGGTATTTCTGAGGCCTTTCCAGTTGTTGCAGATGTCTTGAGAGGTACATACCAAATGGGGCGTTGTATTCTATAATGGGTCTAATGAGGGATGAGTACAGTGGGACAATGACCTCCTTTTTCTGGATGAAAAGCCCTTCGTGATGAGGTGTGCCACATAGAAGGATTTCCTGACTGTTGTGGCGATGTGGTTATCGAAGGTGAGACCACTGTCCACCTGTGTCCCTAAGTCTCTTATCACACTTTCTGTGTTTAGTGTACTGCCACCTATATGGTAATTCATGGATACATGTTTTTCCCAAAGGGATAACAATACATTTCTTGGCATTGAGCTTGAGCCCATGGCTCTGGCACCAAGCATCTGTTTCTGTAAGGCCCTTTTGTAGAGTATCCACATCATTTGGGATTCAATAATGGCTCCCAGTTTGCAGTCATCTGCAAACTTTGTTAGCCAGAGTCCCTTAGTGTTGACCTGTACTTCAGAGAAGTAGATGCCAAACAAGAGCGGCCCCAGGACTGAACCCTGAGGTACTCCACTTGTCACTTGTCTGGAGCTGGATTTGGAGTCGGCTACTTTTACAGTGTGGGTTCTATCAGTAAGCCATTTAGCAACCCATTGGGTGACATAGGGATTAATACCCAACTTAGTAAGTTTATCTATGATTCCAGAGTGGGGGATGGTGTCAAAGGCCTTGGCAAGGTCTAGATAGGCTGTGTGGACCACCTTACCCTTGTCCATGGCTCTGGAGACTGATACCAATGAAAAGCACTTCATTCGATAAGAATAAATTTGAAATTTATAAATTTGTATTTTATTTACAAGTTCCTTGGCTCACAGTTATCAGTCGGACTTTGTGGATTAATAGTTTGTTTTTTAGTCTGTTTTTTGGTTTGTCATATGAAGTACCACTGTATCCAGACCTGTTATCAGATGTGCCAAATGAGCAGTTTAAACAAGATATGCATAATTAGTAGTTAAATATGTCTCCTATTTCAAAGCACACAATGGCATTCTTTTGACTTTACTTTGAGTTCATCTGAAGCTGTGAACACTGGCAGAGCTATGTTTTGTCATGCCAGCTTCAGTTAACAGACTCTGCTTAAAACATCAATGTGTCCTTTTTTATTGATGCACTCATTCTTTTTGGACCAAACATACAAATACTCCAGGAAAACATGGAAAAGAAAAAGAAAGGAACCTTTCAAGTGTTGTTGGCATAGGGTTTCAGACTCTGCAGCACCCATTATGGTGGCTGCAATACAGCACACATTAATTTCAGTTTAGGCATGATCAGGAGCACCAAAACCAAAACCCTGTGAGGAACCATTGATTTTAAGCCAAATTACAGAACAATCACCGATACAGAGCTAGAGGTAACTGGTAACAACAAGTGAACCTGAACCATAACTGGGGAGGGAGAGTAAATGGGCAGCTGCACTAGGTGCAAGGTGTCAGGAACAAGATCAGCAAGAGCTGATGATGTGACAGTGAAGGACCAGCATTTGCTTATGAATGTTGATACCACATTTGCGGTCACATCTGAAGCATACTTTACTATGTGGCAGTTTAGCTGTTTGACTGCTGCAAGCTGCTTGTTACCTTCTGAGCAACATGTTTGCTATAGATTCAGAGTAAAATAACTTTTTATTGCAAAGACCATGTAAAGATATTTTTTGTTCATCTAGATGACTGGATGGGAAACAGGAAATTCACCCCGGGGATCACCTTTGTGGCTCTGCTCGACAGGGGCACAGGAAAATAATTTTCTTGGGTGGTGAAAGCCAGGGTACCTTTTTGGCTAGGCTTATATAGGCCCTAGGGCCAATAGCCTAGTACTTACCTATGAAGCTTTTGGACAGTGAGAAGAAACCTCTCAGCTTCTTTGCTCATGAATTCTGGACAAAGCCAAAAATAATTTGAAACAAAGGGCCAACATTTTTAAATATTACTCTAGTTTACTTAAAAACAGTTGATAGGACAAAAGGTCTTCCATCATCATACATTTTATGAACAATAGGAAGTATGAAACTCTGATATTTGGCATTATTGACTGACTATAATCCTAAGTAGTTCTACGGGTACAGACAAAAATACAAAGCAAAATCTAGGACATTCTGCAAAATTCTGGGTAGTTAAGTGGTATGGGTGGGAAGGCATTATTGACCTTTTGGTTGCTGCTCAGACTGTCTGTGTATTAGGAGTTCATTTTTTGGTCCCTCCTTTCCATCATTATTGTGGGCCAGGTGCCAGTGCTCTGTCCACCCTGGGCCTACAGGCTAACTTCTTACCCCCAGACTTATTCTTGTATGCTGGGGGCAGCTACAGATAGTCATGCATTTCAGGCTTGGCACAATTTGTCCAGGGGGATTTTTCTGTATGACCTACCCATTTCCCCCCTCCCCTTGTGATCTAGGGTGGACATGCAATGTGAGCAAGACGCATATCACTCTGCCTCTACAGCAGCTCAGTCAGATCAACTTCCTAACCTGTTGACCATAGTCATGTGATCTGTCTCCAACAGAGATCATCACCAAGAGAAACCCAAGTAATACCCTCCTCTGGGATAGGCATTCCCATTCCTTCCTACTACTCTGTAAGTCACCTGAGCTGCTAATCAAAACTGGGCAACCTTGGTCACTGCCAGGGCTTTATCCTTGTATGCTTCTAAAGTGGACAGAAATGCATTGTTCCATAGTTTGTGGTCATGGCTAAAACACTGTAGTTTGATTTTATTTGTTTGTTTATTTTTGGTATTCAGTTAGGGTGAATGCCTTTTTTTTTTTGGTCCTTAACTTAAAGTTGAAGGTGGGTGACAATTTGCACAGTGTGCACCAGATAACTAAGTATATTATGAGGGATGCCATATTCCTCCTTCTGAAGGATAGCAGCAGAATCCTTTAGGCCTTGCCTATCTGCTCCACCCTGGAGGTAGTAGGGGTCATTGTTGCTCCACCAGCCTGTATGGCTGGCCATTGCAGAAGACAAGTGGAAATAGTCAGTGATTTCCAGGGGATATGTGATCTCTTTCCTCACCCCCTCTCAACTCCCACTCTCTATCCTTGTTAAATGTCATACCTTATTCAAAATATACAACAATAAGAATGGGTGGTGAACATAACAGAATAAAAGCTGTCCATGAGGATCCTGCCAGACCAAGAAAACATTCTTTTACTACTCCATTTTCTTTCTGGTATGTGAAAAAAGAATGGAAACTATGTCCTTTCACAACTTGAATGGCCTAAACCAGTTCCTTCCAAAGAAACCTTTGGATAGTCATGGTGCAATCCATCCTTCCACTTCTGTCCATAGGAGACTGGATGTCCTATTTGGACTACCAGGATGCCTGTCTCCATATATAGATAACCAAGGAGTTCAGGAAGTAGCCAAGGATTCCATTACCAGTTCAGTACTTTTTCATTTGATCTCATCTCAGCCTACAGAATATTCCATAAATGCATATCTGCTGTTACAGCTGAATCCAACCACTGATTGCAAAAAGTGAAGGTATTTTCCAGCCTTGATGAGTGTCTCCTTGCTACACCCTCTTTTAAAAGGTCAACTTTTATCTGGGAGTCCCTGATTGACTGTTCTCATCCTTAGGAATATTTGGTAAAAAAATGTAAATTCACAACTGAGGCATCTCAGTTGTTCATGTTCATAGAGTGTGGTCCAGGATTAATGTCTGTTTAGGTTTTGAATCTCATGACTCTAATTCAAAACCTTGCAAACCTTATTTCAGATGATTGCTGTATACTGTGAAACTATCTTAAAACAGCCCTTTTCTAGTCTCTGTCTCTTTAGTCACTGTTACCACAGAAACATCTAGGTGTAGGAGTACTGACAAGGGCAGTCTATGCATGGTGTGTGGGCACTACTTGAGCAAATGTGTACATCAGAATACTAAAGATGAAGGTAATCCTTCTCACATTCCAAGCCTTTCAGGACTCTGTAATCAGACTGTGATACCTATCCACACTGGCAACCTGGCAGTGGTATAGTATGACAACAAACAAGGAAGACCCCACTTATATCTCCTTTGCTCAGAGGCAGCAGGGGCGGCCCATGCTATTGAACTGCCGGACTGCAGTCCCCTCAACTGTAAAGTAAAGAAATAAAAAGAAAAAGAAAGAAAAAGAAAAGAAAAGAAAAAAATTTAAAAATCGCGGACTTCACGCATGTGCACTAGTACGGACTGTTGCTGACAGTCTGGAGCGTGCGCAGATTGTCTCAGCAGCAGTCCTGACTGGGAAACATGAAGAACTGAGCTCCCAGAAGTCTATGCAGTTTTAAACTGCATAGACTGTCCTGGAACTTGCTGGGAAAACACGTCAGGGTCGGACTGCAACATCAGCAGTCTGGAGTTTGCTGCAGTCTCATCGGGGGAAGATCTCACGATGGGCAGGGTCTTGGGGAAGATCTCGCGACGGGCAGGGTCTGGTGTGGATTTGCGCAGGTTTTCAGATGTATGTGAACAGGGATTTATGGTGGAGATCTACTACAGGTAAGTGTGTTGGGACATGGATTTGCTGCTACAGGTGTGTGTGTGTGTGTGTGTGTGTGTGTGTGTGTGTGTGTGTGTGTGTGTGTGTGTGTGTGTGTGTGTGTGTGTGTGTGTGTGTATGTATTAGTGACATATAAATGCACCATTTATAAGATTGTAGAAAACTTATTCACAGTGTATTTGTCAAGCCATATGAGGTCCTGGTTGTGAATATTGCAAGGTTTTCTGAAATAAGCCATCCCCATATACGTTTCTGTTTACAATTTTATTTGCAGAGAAATAGAACAGTGCAAAGTCACTTAGAATGGTTGACTTAGAACTATCCAATAAGTAAAAAGGTGGAATACAAACAACCCAACAAATGCAGTTCCTGGAGAATGTACAGCTTGAAGGAGATTATAGTTAGATCAAAATATGTGAAAGCACTCATCCTGACAAGGTTGCTTGTGTCCTACTACATCACTTAAGCAAACAGAAAGGGTGGTGGGGGTTGTTTGTTTATTGTAGGTAACAGTCACATAAGATCACTGAACAAATACTGTTCCCAATCAGGGGCGATTTGTGTGTACTGTCTGCTGGGCTGTAGCCCCTCCAGCAAAACACAGCTCAAATAAATATTTTATTCACTTTTTATTATATAATTTTTAAGTTAAAAATATAGACAAAGAATGGAGTTCTGCACTCTGTTTACAAAAAAAAAAAATACATACACGGGCTTATTCAGTGCAGCTAATTTGAAAACCAACATCAGTTGTGTCAACAAAAGAAATTCTTGTAATTCTGAAGTGCTGAAATGCCACTTTAGAAGAGGTTGACTGGGCGGATGTAGGAAGCAGTGAGGGCTTCTTCTGTGACTAAGAAGGGGGGGAGTAGATGGGGACCTGTACTTTTTGCACAGAAATATCATTTATTTATTTATTTATTTATAAGTTTTATTTATTTATTTTAAGAGATATGCTTGGCAGGGTGCCGGAAAGGACTGTAAGAGCTGCTCTTCAGTCAAGGACAAATAGGTACACTTTTTAAGATATACCTGAAAAGCTCAGTGAATAAGAGAGTGTGAATTAACATCATGCACTTATTGAAGTAAAAGTATGTAATCCTAACAGTGATCATCATTATTTATTAAATGTAAGTAATGCACCTTTTCTCCTCAAATCTTTGGTTTTAATAGGGACTGAGAGGGATAGATCAATTCTTGGCCTTTTGACTATGAATAAGTGTATATTCTGAACCAGAATCAGGGACAGCTGAGCAATGTTTTGCGTGTGTGTGTGTGCCCCAGGTGCAATATACTGGTGGTTAGACTCATGGTGGTGTGGTAGGGAATACCTCAGGCTTGAACCCTGTACCTTGTATGCAGGTGTTAAAGACCTGAATTCCCTACCCACCACCCTTTGTAAAAAAACTGCAGATTTTTGCCTCATATTTGATCTGATTTGTTCCTCATAATATCTGTGGTTTGTAAATATTGCAACGCTTGATATTTGATGGTGCAGTGGTTGCATTGTTGCTTTACAGCTACAGGTTCTCAGGTTTGATTCTTGGCTGGGGTGCCTTCTTTGTGCGGTCTGTATCTTCTCCCTGTGTTTGTGTGGGTTTGCTTTTGTGTCCTCCCATGTTACAAAGACATGTCTGTATTATTTCTTCCTGGGCCTCTGCTGAAAATTGTTTTTTTGTTCCAAGTCAGACTGTCCTGATTAACAAATGTTAAATAAAATTGATAGGCATTTGAATTTCAGACTTCAGGTTTCTGAATGTTTGATTCCTTACTTATTTGATGGTGCAGTGGTAATATTGTTACTTCACACCTATAGGTTTTTCTGGTTTGATTCTTGGCTGGGGTGCCTTCTTTGTGGGGTCTGTATCTTCTCCCTATGTTTGTGTGGATTTGCTCTGGTGCCCTGCCATTTTACAAAGACGTGTCTGCAGTATTTCTCCCTGGGCCTCTGCTGAAAATTATTTTTGTTCTGTTAGAAGTAAAATTGACAGGCATTTGAATTTCAGACTTCATGTTCTTCAGAAAATACATAGTAACACAATCTTTTATTCTAGCAATTTTTTAAGTTTATAAGATGAATATTTGAAATTTGTCCCTATTTTTGGGACTGTATTCCCCCATTATTGGCTTCTTCCAGGTTTTTTGTGCTAAGGGTGACAGCTATGGCAAGAACTGAATTCAGTGAATATGTCTGAGGGCTGTATTCCCTCATTACTGGGTTTGTCCAGGTGTTTTGTACTAAGAGGTTGACAGCTATGGTGAGAACTGAATTCACTAAATGATAGCCATTTAAGTTTCAGTCTTCCTCTCTTTTACAAAGCAGCTGATTTGGCGTAGTGGTATGTTGCTCTGACTCTTTTGCACAGGGACCTTGGCAGTAAAATGTATGGTGGTAACACAGCATTTCTCTTTCACAAAGCAGCTGATTTGGTGTAGTGGTATGTTGCTCTGACTGATTTGCACGGAGACCTTGGCAGTAAAATGTATGGCGGTAACACAGCATTTTATTCTAGCAACTTTCCAAGATTATACAAGCAATGTTTAATGTGTCCCTGGTTTTTGGGCTTTTGACCCCCCCCCCCCAATAAATTTTGGCTTTTTCCAGTTTTCTTGCGCTGCGAAGTTGAGATGCAGTTGAGTATTGAGTAGATTTTACAAGGAGCTGAGAGCTGCAGGGGAACAGAAGTTTAGTGCTGCTTAAATGAAGTTGGCGTGCCTTGTTAATAGCACAACAGATTATATACTTGCTTTCGATGCAGAAGGCTGTGGGTTCTGCTCCCACAAGGGGTGGATGCTGCCATAGTGAGAATGTTCTCCTTGGTGAAGATACTAACTATGAGTCTGTTATCAGTTTGCCATCCATTTCCTCTTGCAATATTACTAGCTTATAATTTTTTTAATGTAATATAGGTAATTTATTCCTGAGAGGCAACAGGCACTTTATTTTTCGATGAAACCATGAAATATAAAGGTGTTTGCTAGCAGCAACCTCTTCATTAGTTACAGATTTCTTTAATGTGGAATTATTTAGATGACTTTTACTTCTTCGGAGATTGTGCATATTTACTGATAATGGACTGTAGAATTGTGCATATTTACTGATAATGGACTGTAGAATCGTGCATATTTACTGATAATGGTGGACTGTAGAATTGTGCATATTTACTAATAATGGTGGACTGTAGAATTGTGCATATTTACTAATAATGGTGGACTGTGGAAGTCTGAGTAGACTTTTATGATGGAAATGTTCTGAACTGGGCAGTTTTGTCATTATGGGTGCATGTGTTTTGTTTCATTGCTTACTGGAAAAATGTTCAAAACAAATTTTAAACGCCCTCTAACAACTGTACTGTATTGTACAAGGAATATAATTTAGTACAATGAGGAAGGTGTATCAAAGAGCACATGTATGTTTCATATGCAAGGGGCCTATGATTTGAAAACAGCCCAAAATTAATCTTTATCTGCCACTGGCAAAATGTATTTTCTTTGAATGTGGGTTTCAATGCTGTTTCAATGAATGTGAGTTTCAAGGGCAGAGAAGTTTTAATGCTAAGTCTGTTTTCATTGTGAGACTGCATTACTTTGTTTAGCAGATGTCTTAGTGTTTGTGCTGTAAAATACAAAATAAAACTTTCAAATGAAGTCCAACTCATCATAGAAATAAAGCAGTATGCACATTAGTGTTTATGGTAAATGGAGTGAAATAGCCAAGTTATGGATCACTGGAATGGCTGCAGAGGCTCCATTCAACCATGATTTTGTGAGGGGGGGAAGGGCAGCAAATTCAGACAGGCCCAGCTGAACTATACCTCCCAACTGTCCAGATTTTCAAAGAATGAATAGATTTTTGCTTCTTATTTTTGGTTTGTTCTTCATAAAATTTGTAATTTTCTGGCAAATCATTTAGGAATTAAGTCACTAAATAATGATACACTGAGTTTCAGACTTCATAACCTTCAGAAAAATGCCAGCTAAAGTAAGACCTGTTATTCTATCAACTGTCTCAATTTATACAAGAGCAATTTTTAGTACTGTTTATATGTTCCCCCAATATATTTGGCCTTATTCAGATTTACTGCATTAACAGGTTGAGAGGTACATGCAAATAAATTGCTTTATAGAATTAGGCATAGCCAACCTCTCAACTGTCCCCGATTTTGGCTCAAAATGTTGCTCTTCCCCCTAGTAATCCCTCTGCAAAATAGCAATTTTGGAAGAAAACATGGAGGGTTTACAATTAAGAAATAACTGTAATAATCAAAGTTATAGATTACTTGAAATGCATGTAGATTATTTTATTTTGTCAGCTGCTCAAGTTAACAGTACTAATATTAAATTGTCCCTTCTTTGACAGGTTCCCAGCTGTATTGTGTGGCTATTTTATATTTTTGCATCACATTTTTGGTCCATTTTTCATAAAATTGTATTTTTTGGCAAATTAGTGACAAATCATTAAAGACTGAAGTTAGAAAATAATGACAGATATTTGAGTTTCGGATTTTATATCCTTCAGAAAATTCATACTAATGCAAGACCTATTCTATTATCTTTCTAAGTTTATTAGAGCAATATTTAAAAATTGTCCTTATTTTTGGGCCTTTGTCCCACTTCTGTGTATGACTTTGTCCAGATTTCTTGCTCTGAGGTTGAGAGGTATGACAAATGTGTCAGAGCCATCACAGTCAGCCAGAGACATTTCAAATTGTGACATACTTGTTGCACCCCACTCCCCCATGTAGTGACTCTGGATGTGTCCAAGCAAGGCAAGGAGTAGTTATGCAGTGTAAATGTGCAGTGCCCCCCCCCCCATCCAAGGTAGACACAAGTACTACAGTGGCTTTTCATCTGTCCTTGATTTTGCAGAATGGTCTGGTTTCTGTCATATTTTTGTACTGTTGATTTATGCTTATTACTCAGAAAGTGCCTGTTCCTCTGTGTTTAAGTAGCAATGCTTTAATGACCATAAGGTAAGCTTGTCTGAGATCTTAAGATGCAAGTAAGCTTTAATAAGCATACTATTAAAATAATTGCCAACAGTGAAAGCCTTTCTGTTGCCATGCAGAGAATACTTGCATAACTAGATAATGTATAAACCTTGGGTATTGGAATGCATATGACAGTATTTGTAATAAAGGACAGGATTACATTATTTTAAGAAGCTCATTACATTTGTTAGAGACTTGCAGTCATCATTGCAGGCTTTACCTGTAAGCCAAACAGAATGCCAATCTATCATATGTGGTCTATTACCTGTGCAGTAATCCTTTAAGCAATGTATCTTGAGCTTGTTTCTTGTTTGCTTTTCATTTTTTACTTTGATCATGTTTTCCCCATGAAACAAGTAGATAGTTGTCAAGCAGCAGGTCTTTTTTGGATAAGAAACATTTTTACAAGTGGGGGCATCACAGAGATTTCTACTTTCAGCATGCGACTTGGTACTTTAATAAAGCTGAATATAAATTATAATTAGAACTGCAGTGCAAGGAGAAGTGGTTTGAGATGAGTGCTGCTTGTTTTTCTTATACTTGATTTTGACTGGCATTCCAGTAATGTATTTAAAAAGTAATTTATTTATTCATGCCTCACAACCTTTTGTTTCCATCTAGATATTAAGTAAGCTGTCATGCAGCCAATGCATTGAAATATTTTTATTCTTCTACACTTATTTTGTCTTGATTGGACTCTCATAATGATGATTTGGCACCCAGGGCAGCGTATTTAATTAAAGTTAGTTTTTGTGGTTTTGAACATAGCTCCTTCCCTTTCTCGTTAGCCACACCCCTTCCCCTTGACCCCACCCATTCAGCTGTCTCCTGCAGCCCCCCTTTGATTTGAAGTCACCAACTGCCACTGAGAGGCATTGAGAGGTTTTGAGCTCAAGCAATGTTAACCAACTACTTTCTGACTATAAACCACATTACTAGAGAAACCAGTTATCTAAAGGACAGGATCTACAACATTTTTACCCTAATCATTCTACGAGGGCTGCACTTGTCCAGAAATAGCTCCCAGTGCTCCAACACATCTATGCTTTCTTTCATTTTCTTTAATTCTCAGATTTGCTCAGAAAGCCAAGCAGCATAATTCCAGAGGAATTCTCATAGCCCATTTTGGTCTCAACACATATAATTTGCCTTGCTGAGGTCTCATCTGTTGGGGAAACTTCTCTGCCTTTGGACTTTCAAGACGCTGCTATCACATTCTTCCAGAAAGTCCTGTCCATTTATCCACTCGTGTGTGTTTACTCACTTCATTTTTCCATTTCCACTAAGGGCAGAGATCCTATCTCCCCATCTGGTGTCGTGCAGAGTCTTAAAAACAAATGGACTCATTTTTTTAATTTGGGCCTCATCAAAGGATCTAGATCAAATGTTGCTGTAGTACTATCTGTCTCAAACTACTTTTCTCAAATATTTGATAAAGACCTTTAGTTATTCAACTGCAAATTGCTCCTATTTCAGATGCACATCAAGGCTCAAGTGTTACACTCCTCCATGGGATTTATATTTATATTTTTAAGCTGGAAAAGTTATCCCTATTTGAATCAAGCTTCTATGTCAGAGTTCAAGTATTTGTCCTAGAAAACTATTTCTAGTTGAAATTTGAAGAGAAGACATAATTGGTAAGTTACAAGGGCCTCATTAGTTTCCATGTACAAAAACCCTTCTTTCATGCTAAAGGGAATCACTGAACCTAACTTGATTCAGTTAGATAAATTAAAATTTAATTAATCTTCTAACATTTCCTTTAATTAATGGAACAATGTGAATATTTGCTGCAATGCACAGATGTTCAGACAATTCAGGTTATACGTGGATAAAACAACATTTTTGAGGAGTGATCACTAATAAAAAATATTGGTTGTAATGTGTCAAGTTTGATTGATTCTATAAAATTATGTTATGAACAATGCAACAAGCGAAATGCAACAATGGCTAAATTCTTCCTATGTTTCAAATTGGAAACTCTTACATGAAATAATCTTAATTTCAAACAATAGGTTTGAAGTAGATTCTAATTTTCAATCTAGCGTTCATAAAATGGATTGCATCCTTAAGAATTTTTTATGAATATTTAAATTAGTTTTGGTTCCATTCCTTTTCTTAATTATATTCTTACTATATTCAAGAGAGTTATGAAATCTAATTATATTGTTAAAGAATTGTTAATTCTAATATCTACTACAGCCTATACTAATGGATGTCTGTAGAGAAATCTACTTCATCACCTTATTGGAAAATTTATAGCTGGAAGTATTTGCATAGAATCTTTTTAACTATTCAAAAGGTTGTTTTAATTTATAAAACAGAAAAAATACATTGTTGGAGATGTGATGAAATGGATGCAAATTGGCTTCATATGGCTATAGAATATAAAATGGTTATTCCCTTTTGTATAGAATTTAGAAACTTTGCTAAAGCAGTGTGGTCTGACAATTGCATTATTACAAACTCTTTGATTTTATTTAATGTCCCAATCCCAGATTCTATACCAACAGCACAAATTCCTCTTCTATGGTCCATACTGGCTACATCCAGAAAAATGATTACAAAGAATTGGAAAAGTAAAAATATCCTGTCTTTTACTTTGTTTGTTTAGCAAAGACTACATGTAACAAAGAACTGCAAACTGTTAATATGAGAATGTTAAATTTCACACATCAGTATTTATCATCGCAAAAACTTAGTGATTTATTAGAAAAATATTAATGGTTCATTTTAACAAAAAATGTTGAATACTGCGGTGGTGGTGCTGTGGTAGCATTGTCGCCTCATAGCAAGACGTTGTCCTGTTCGATTCTCAGCTTGAGCATCTTCTGTGAGGAGACATGCATGAATGGGGCATGCCTTCATTGAAGGTTGTGCGGCAGGCTGGTAACCGACACGTAAAAATCCACTACCAATCATTAGCGGACCGGAGTTCCGCTGTGGCGACCCCTAACCGTGATAAGCCGAAAGACACAAACAAACAATTTTAACATAAAATGTTGTTATGAATCTTGTATATAGTTATTTGTTTGTTTTTTTAATGTTAACAAATTTATATTTTCAGTTTTTAAAATTTAATAAAAAGTTTTAAAATAGTGCAACAAGCTTTTGGCTTCTAATCTTAAAGGGACAACCCCAGTGTTCAAAATTTGGGTACGACTTTAGTCCGACCAAAGTAACACCCACTTTAAAAATGTCACACAATTCCTGCCCACAGTGTGGTTTTACGTGTATGTCCTCAATGAAACCCTGAATTTACGTTCCTATCACCAGAAATGTAAGTCTTATTTTTGCTGCCATAGCAACAGTCCCCATGAAATTTAAGGAGATTACATTGCAGAAAAGCCTCTTAACATCTTAGTGCTAGACGTGTGGACAACACCTGACAAAATGGGGGAGACAAAGGCCCAAAAAAGGGACAGACATTAAATACTGCTTATATTAACTTAGAAAGTTGCTAGAATAACGAAGTTAGTGTTAACATGCATATTTCTGAATGATACGATGTCCAGAACTCACATGTATATCATTATTTAGTCAATCACCCGCACATCAAACTGATTTGCCAGAAAATCACAAATTTTATGAGGAACAGACCAATAATATGAGGCAAAAATGTGGACACACAGTGAGAACAGTTGAGACAAGCATTACAATAGAGCTGTGGAGCTTGGACTCAGCTAAAGCTAACAGCCATCATTATTTTACACTCATTAAGCAATGCTGTTTAGTGAGTATAAAATAAAAAAGAAGAAAAAATAGATCTGTGTGTGAGTGTGTGCATGTGTGTGTGTGTGTGTGTGTGTGTGTGTGTGTGTGTGTGTGTGTGTGTGTGTGTGTGTGTGCCCAACACCAGATAAGACTTGTTGAACATGTTGACTTTTTGAAGTACATGTCCCTCTCATCTCTGTCTTTAGAGAGAAACAATTCATGACCTGTTTCAAATGAGCTAACAGTATTGTGGAATGTCAAGTGACTGTACAAAGCTAAACATATTATATATAAGTAGATTATTTTATTCTTTTTAAGAATGGTTTAGAAGCTATATGTGCAGAAGGAAAATGCTATTGATGTTATATTAATTCAGGTTAGGATTAAAGTGAACCTGTCTTATGTTTACTTACATAGGTTACAGTTTCATCAGTGGTAATAAAGTTAAATGCCAGAACTAGTAATAGTTAAGTGTGATGGGATTCAAGCAATAAATATTATTAATAACAATACTTTTTGTGTACATTTTCACAACTAGATGTTCATTTCAAGTATTGTGTTGCAGATGGTATAGCAGCTAGGTGTCAGCAGTGAATGTACCAGAAAATGGGATTTCAAATACTTTCTGTCAGTTTATTCCTGTTGTGCATATAAATATTTTTATTTTGGTAGAATACATGTATGGTGCCTGATGAATTGGTTGTCTCTTTAATCCAGGTGTACAAATCTTTACAAAAACATTAAATTATTAAGTGTATATCAGTTCATTTGATGTATTTCTTTGTGTAATGAAGAGTGAAGCTGACTTCTGTTGTGTGATGGAAGAAGCAGAGAACATATGGACATATGACTGATGTGAAAGTGAAGTTAGTAGATGGAGCAAGGGTCAGGGGGGAGCAATAAGAAAAAAGTGTTAAGGTTATATGAAGAACATGTAAATAGTTTGGAAGCCACAAGGATTAAGTATGGAATGTGGATGGATTTATTGCAGTATATGAAAAGTATTTGGATGTTGGTGCAATAGAAAATTTGATTTTCTTTACGATAAGCAGGAAGACATTGAGAGAGTTATTTGATTTGAGATAAGGTCATTCCTGTACACTGGACAGCAGATGAAAGGCATGAAACATAAAGCAATAAAAGCCAAATCTGAGACTTTTGGGTGTTTTGGAAGGTGAAGGGGGGACACGTGTATTGCCCTATGTGACAAGCCAGATGATAAAGTGTAATGGCCTTGCACAGGAATTAGCTGGAGATGCACTTGGAAACCTAAACTAGCAGTTTGTGAGCCTGTCAGTCAGTACTATGGAAGCTCTGGCATCGGGATAGAACGTTATCTCTGGTTAGTTGCCTGCATTTTTTCATTTGACTATTGCAATGTGACTTTAAAGCATTTTGTGCACTTTGTGGAATCAGTAAAAGAATGGAAGTATGATGTTGAATGAATGCAAGTGAAGTATATACTGTCTTCCTCTCCCACATTTAAGTGTCTTGTAATGGTATAGTCAGGTTTTTGACTTATGTCAACATAGATAAAGTAATTATAAATTTTAAAAACAGAATGCTAGATTGAGAGCTACTAATGTTACTAGAGAAACAATCATTTCCAGTGTAGAAATTCAAGTGGAGACTGGAGATCCAGAGGCTCCTCTGACCTCAAGTTTACCAGGGGAGTCCTGCAGCGTTATATCAACTGCAGAGATGTTTGACAATCCCTTACTAATGTGCATTGCATGCTGAACCATGGAGTCATTAGTGATGTGCTAAGAGTGTCTGGTTCCTAAAGTAAAAAAAAAAGTGGTCGTCAGATTGGGTCTACTGCTCAGCTTTTGATTTTCACCAAGGCATGGAGCAAAACAAAAGAAAAAGCATATGGTGAAGCATTAACCAAATTCAGTAGTAGATTTGTGTGTTTAAAATAAAACATGATCTAGTATTATAGTATTGAAAATATCCGTGATATAGAGTTCTATAGAAATTACAACATGGGGGAAGAATCTGTACAATCTGTGAAAATCTGTACAGCTGGGAGATTTGCAATTTGTGACAAATGAGTGAGGGAGACAGGGACACTAAGTAATTCTCATCTTCATAGCACAAAAAACAATCAAGACTAAGCCAAAATTAATACTGGGACAAAGGTAAGAATGGATCTTAAACGTTCTTCTTACCTATATAGAAAATCACTAGAATAACATATTTTGCACAACTATGGATTTAATGAAGAATATAAAATGTGAAAGTCTAATGTCTGCCATTAATGATTGCAATCATCCATGATTACCAGAGCAGGAAAAAGGAGAGAATGGTGACATTCTGACAACACAGACAAAGGTGTGGGATATGTATTACATGCATGTATTTCTGTGTGTGTGTGTGTGTGTGTGTGTGTGTGTGTGTGTGTGCGTGTGTGTGTGTGCGTATGTGTGTGTGTGCGTGTGCGTGTGCGTGTGTGAGACACACTCTTGCCTCTCACCTAATCAGATATTTGCCGAATGTCCAGATTTTTGCCTCATATATTTGGGTTGTTCCTCATAGCATTTTTATTTTCTGACAAATCATTGGTAAATCATTGAGGAGTGAAGTCAGAAAATAATGACAGATATTTGAGTTTCAGACTTCATAACCTTCAGAAAATTCTTGCTAATGGAAAACTTGTTATTCTATTAACTTTCTAAGTTTGTAAGTGCAATATTTAAAATCTGTCCCTATTTTTGGGCTTTTGTCCCACTTTTATTTTTGGCTTTGTCAAGATTTCTTGCTCTAAGAGGTTGAGAGGAAGTGTGTGTGTGTGTGTGTGTGTGTGTGTGTGTGTGTGTGTGTGTGTGTGTGTGTGTGTGTGTGTCTGAATGTGTGTATTCTGTGTGAGAAAGTGAATAGGGGCTTGTCTATGGTAACAAGATGCATTAGCTAGCACTTTTACCTAACTGCAGGAAAGTGCTGATCTGTACTCTCGGTAGTCAAGAGTGATTCAGGAACATATGGATTAGCTGATAATAAGGTCTTTCCTCATTGCAGCAAATGTGTCTTTGAATTGAAAGATACCACATTGTGCAAACAGGGACATCTTATCACATCCGTTAATGCAAACATTGAGAATGATTCTGAATCCCTGGGGAAAGTGTTAATGTATGTAAAGTAGATGAAACTTGCATTTATGGTAGATGTTATGTACTAATCATAATGTTGTCCCCAAGACTGAGTATATTTTATTTTTATTTTCATTTGGTTTCTATGGCAGAGCACTGATCTCCAGGGGTCATTCTGTGCAATAGGTATGGACAGAGCTTTTTCACACCCTTGAATAAACAGAGGCACAACAAGAAAAGATAATATATTAAGGAGAAGTGTCGGGTGGAAGATTCGGGCAGAATTTTCAATAATATATTATCATAAGCCAATGTAAAGGAATTGTATGCATATTTGCCTGTTTTAATGTCAGTGCTCAAAAGGTAACAAAATCACTTTTGGCGTTGGAAGACCTAAAGGCTTTGGGTTTTATTCCCACTCCAGGTAACTGCAGTGGACCATTAGGGATATGTTGTACTCCTGATTGTATCATCCTTTAGATGAAACATTAAGCAGAGATCTCGTCTTCTTGCATTGGTGGCTGGTCAGGTGGATACAAAAGATCCCATGGCATGTATTGAAAAAGTAGAGAGAAGTTCCCTAATGCCCAAGCCAAATTTCCCTTAATAGTATAAGCTCCATTTAATGTTTCACCTGAAAAGAGGCCACTAGTCTAGTGGGCCTAACCTGGTCAACAAAAGCTAAATAAGAGTAAAGCATTATAGGATAGATGTTAAGATAAACCAAATTTAAAAATGTAACAATACATAATAGGACTCAAACCTAGGATTATAGGAGAAAACTATAGATGACTGTTTGCACAGGTAATAAGTACAATAGATACATCGATCTAATAATAGGCATTGTGAAATGAAGTGCCTTACTGGGAATTTATTTGGTTAAATTATATGTCCAACTTTCATCCCAGATGAAGGTCAGCGAATGCTAGAATAAGATTTTGTATGAGTCTGACATAATTTCTCTGCATAGCAAAGAAAAATGTTAGGTAGATGCCCTGTAAAACAGAAATGTGTCTAGTTATAGTGAAGAGTAATAGTGTTGTCAGGATAAGATGGATGTTAATAAAATTATGAACATGGGAACATCATTATAGTGAAGAGTAATAGTGTTGTCAGGATAAGTTATAAACATGGGAATATCGTTATAGTGAAGAGTAATAGTGTTGTCGGGATAAGATGGATATTAATAAAGTTATGAACATGGGAACATCGTTATAGTGAAGAGTAATAGTGTTGCCGGGATAAGATGGATGTTAATAAAGTTATGAACATGGGAACATCATTATAGTGAAGAGTAATAGTGTTGTCAGGATATGTTATGAACATGGGAACATCGTTATAGTGAAGAGTAATAGTGTTGTCAGGATAAGATGGATGTTAATAAAGTTATGAACATGGGAACATCGTTATAGTGAAGAGTAATAGTATTGTCAGGATAAGATGGATGTTAATAAAGTTATGAACATGGGAACATCGTTATAGTGAAGAGTAATAGTGTTGTCATGATAAGATGGATGTTAATAAAGTTATGAACATGGGAACATCGTTATAGTGAAGAGTAATAGTGTTGTCAGGATAAGATGGATGTTAATAAAGTTATGAACATGGGAACATCGTTATAGTGAAGAGTAATAGTGTTGTCAGGATAAGATGGATGTTAATAAAGTTATGAACATGGGAACATCGTTATAGTGAAGAGTAATATTGTTGTCGGGATAAGATGGATGTTAATAAAGTTATGAACATGGGAACATCATTATAGTGTAGAATAATAGTGTTGTCGGGATAAGATGGATGTTAATAAAGTTATGAACATGGGAACATCGTTATAGTGAAGAGTAATAGTGTTGTCAGGACAAGATAGATGTTAATAAAGTTATGAACATGGGAACATCGTTATAGTGAAGAGTAATAGTGTTGTCAGGATAAGATGGATGTTAATAAAGTTATGAACATGGGAACATCGTTATAGTGAAGAGTAGTAGTGTTGTCAGGATAAGATGGATGTTAATAAAGTTATGAACAAGGGAACATCATTATAGTGAAGAGTAATAGCGTTGTCAGGATAAGATGGATGTTAATAAAGTTATGAACATGGGAACATCATTATAGTGAAGAGTAATAGTATTGTCAGGATAAGATGGATGTTAATAAAGTTATGAACATGGGAACATCGTTATAGTGAAGAGTAATAGTGTTGTCAGGATAAGATGGATGTTAATAAAGTTATGAACATGGGAACATCGTTATAGTGAAGAGTAATAGTATTGTCAGGATAAGATGGATGTTAATAAAGTTATGAACATGGGAACATCGTTATAGTGAAGAATAATAGTGTTGTCATGATAAGATGGATGTTAATAAAGTTATGAACATGGGAACATTGTTATAGTGAAGAGTAATAGTGTTGTCAGGATAAGATGGATGTTAATAAAGTTATGAACATGGGAACATCGTTATAGTGAAGAGTAGTAGTGTTGTCGGGATAAGATGGATGTTAATAAAGTTATGAAAATGGGAACATCGTTATAGTGAAGAGTAATATTGTTGTCGGGATAAGATGGATGTTAATAAAGTTATGAACATGGGAACATCATTATAGTGAAGAATAATAGTGTTGTCGGGATAAGATGGATGTTAATAAAGTTATGAACATGGGAACATCGTTATAGTGAAGAGTAATAGTGTTGTCTGGATAAGATGGATGTTAATAAAGTTATGAACATGAGAACATCGTTATAGTGAAGAGTAATAGTGTTGTCAGGATAAGATGGATGTTAATAAAGTTATGAACATGGGAACATCGTTATAGTGAAGAGTAGTAGTGTTGTCAGGATAAGATGGATGTTAATAAAGTTATGAACAAGGGAACATCATTATAGTGAAGAGTAATAGTGTTGTCAGGATAAGAAGGATGTTAATAAAGTTAAAAACATGGGAACATCATCATCATAATGAACAACCCCCTTTTCTCTATTTTCTATATGAGGTTGGGATGTCACATCAACCGTCAAACTCTCTCTCATTTCAATGCCATTCTCCGACCTTCACTGGCAGTCATGCTTAATGTCATAGGTCTTATCTTACACAATCCAGTCTTCTCTTTGCTGCGCATCTTTTTTTTTCTTTCTGCCTTCTTCCTCTTTGTCCCAAATCTTCATCAACAGACCGTCTTCTGCTTTTCTGCACATGTACCCAAACCACCATAATCTTTTTTTTTACCTTCTTTGCAACCTGATGTCCTTCTTAATTCACTTGTCCCAAAGTATGCATCCAACCACTCTTCTCAGGCACTTCATCTCCATCACCTCTAGCTTCCTTGACTCCTCTTCCATCACTGCCCATTTTCTGTACCACATGGTAGTCCTGGTTTCACCACTGTTTTGTACAGCTTCTCAGGCATTCTGCTGTCATACAATAAACCTGATGATCGATAGCAGTTAGTTGTAGGCCATCTAGTTTTTAGCTTTGGCTTCCTAATTCAGACTTCCTTTTCCCTAAGCCACCCATGTTAGACATTTGAAGCTGGTAACCTGTTCCACTATTTCTCCTTCTATCTCAAATTTAGCTTCTTCTGATTTATCCTCTCCTGCTATTACTATTGTCTTATTGGCACTCGGTTTCTTACCATACGTCTCCAGTTTTGTATTCCATTCCCCTATCAGTTGCTGGAGTTCTTATTTATTTTATTTATTTAACATTTGTTTACTGGGAAAGTCTGACTTGGAATGAGCCAATTTTCAGTGGAGGCCCAGGAAGAAATGCTCCAGTTCTTGTTCAGAGTATCTCGATAATGCCACATTATCTGCATACAGCAGCTTTATTGAATTTGTCCCCTCCAACCTCTTTTCAAATATGCACTGTCACCAGTTTTAGCACCACACACACTCTGACAGGGAACCCCTCTGTGAGTCCAAACACTGTTCATACTTGTTTCATTGGGTCACTGTACATAGTTTGCACTAACTCTACCAATGTTCCTAATAATCACATTGTTTTCTAAATCAGCTTTCTTAGCACCTTGTCTTATTCTTTCACCAAGTCAAGTCAGTTGGAATCTCTAGTTTCTTCCCCACTGACTTTCTCACTGCAAGCATTGGTTGTGTTGTGCTGCATTCTGATCTGAATCTGAGCTGCTCCTTTCCCATCTTACCTTCTACGACTCTTTGTATTTGTTTATCAATCACTCTCTCCAGAACTTTAATGCAGTTTGAGAGGAGTTTGATACCTCTATATTGCCCACGTTTGAATGTCCCCTTTATTCTTGTATACTGGCACAATAATGCTTATTCTCCAGTCATTGGGATACTCCTTTCCATCAATTCTGTTGTCTGGAGTCAGTTTCCCCCAGTTTCCCCCTATCTCTGTGTATTGCAGTACAGCTACTCTGTGTTTCTCTTTGTTCAGAAGCTTCTGAAAGTATTCCTTACATCCATCTGCTTTTGACATTCTATGGACTGGTGAGCAGGTTGTTGCTGGCATCTCTTATGAAGGGTATCTGATGACTAGATATTTGTCATCAGGCATAGAAGTATAGGAACAATACTAGACAACTAATATTAACAAAAATAATAAATACAAATAAAAATAAAAATAAGATGCCTAGCCAAAATACACCTTAAGTCAACTCACTTAAAAGTTCTTGTTATTCTTTATGAATACTAAATAATGCTCACCTCCTGACTAAAGGACAGCTGTTTTGGGAGGAGAGCAGTATTAAGGATTTGCAATATGTCTCTCAGTAATTATATCATAACATGATTTGTAAAGACATGTACCTAGGCAGAAAAGTTATGAATGAATTGCATTAGCAATGCTAACAATTTTACTCATCTTGTGCTTATGAAAGTGCCTGTTGTTTGTTTGGTCTGCAGTCATTTATTTGTTAACCAGTAAAGTCCAACTTGGAACTAAGCCAATTTGCAGTGGTGACCCAGGGAGAAACACCCCAGACACATGTCTTCCTAATATGGTAGGAAACTGTAGCACTCAGAGGAAACCCATATGAACGCAAGGAGGACATACAAATTCTGCACAGAAGACACCCCAGCTGTGAATCGAACTGGAAAACCTCTTGCTGTGAGATGACAATGCAACCACTGCACCACTGCACCGTCCTAATATTATATTATAAATAGTAATATTTCAGTTCTGCAAAAGTACTTAGATGTACCTGAATCTTAGTGTGACCTACATTTCTCTGCACAATGGCCCATTGCACTGCTGACCATAATATTACATCTTGCCTCGGATTTAAGGATTCTATTGCTGACAACAAACTGATGTGCTACTGTTTTATTAATGCATTTATTAATAATTAATAATGCATTCATTATTTATTAATACAATTGTACATTTATGTTATTTCTGTGTCATCCTTTTTCTGATTAATTTGCAGGAGGGCATGTAGAATTATTTACTGGTGTAAACATATCCAATGGGAAAGTACATTATCTTGTTTCTTAGACAGTGTCTACTTAGAAGGATTTGTGAAGATCATTTCATAGACTGAGTGAACACAGAGATTAAGAATGGCTTTGGATGCAAATCAGGTGCTCAGTAAACAAGGTACTGAGATTTAGGTTTGTGTAATGTTATAACAGCATGCCATATTAATATTTCTCTCATAACTTAAACCTGCAGGAGTTTATACAGGATGTCATTGTATGACATGAAAGTATGCATAATGCAACAATCTTGTGACTGATAGATGGTGTTTAAATACCACCATTTTCCATACATTAATGGGTGTTTAACAGTAAAATATTAAAAGTTATCATATTTATATAAATCTCTTAAGGAGTGTCCACTTAGAAGCATTGTGGAAAAACATTTAACAAGGCCAGTCAGAAAACAGGTTAGTAATAGCTCCTGACCCAGTTTGAGTAGTCAGTAAGTGAGGCACCATGATTTGTTTTCATCCAAACTTATGAATATAGCAAATTAATATATTTTTGTATGTGAAGAGTGAAAGTGATCGAGTAGCAGCAGCAGGTGGATGAAACCTGAAAAAAGTGCATACAAAGGCTAAAAATAATTATACTTATAAAACTGCAAAGTTAGTCTGGCAGGATTTCTGTTATCATGCATATTCTGAAATATAGTGGGCCGGATTCATGAAGGCTTGCACGGAGTCTAAGAGTAGTGTATGACGTCAGACAGGCAAGATGTCTGCCGAGCGATTCAGCAATAGCTGGTAGGGCGTGCAAGAGAGCTCCTAAAATGACTGTTGCACGGACAGTGTTAAGATATGCAAATTACCTCATGTGCAGCTGAAAGCTATGCAAATGAGGTAAATTTGCGATCCAGGAAACACTAACCTGTCCATGCAAGAGTAGAGTTATTTGCAGAAATGTACTCCGTTGGTAACGGAGTACCGTTCTGCACATAGCTAAATGGAGCAATGACAGCTCCAAATAAAGGATGCATCCAGTTGAGGAAGCATGCCAATGGCCAAATATAAGGCCATTGGCATTTTTCTACGTTGCAAATTAATAAAAATAATATTTTTTTCCCCCGATCTCTGATGTTTAAGCATAGCGCAGCACCACGTAAACATGTGGCACTTTAAAAAACAATAAAATAATTAAAAAATATCAGAAAGTAAGCATTTTAATAAAAAGTTTATTCTGCCATGCAGGTGAATGGCAGGCTGAAGACAACATGGCTACTGAGTAGTGGTTGCTACGGGGGAAGCTCAGTTTCAGAGATGTAACCAAGCATTAGTAGGCAATCCTATGCAAATGAGGATAAGGATAGTGAATCCCAATTTTTCCTGGCATGTGAGCCATGTCTCTAGAATGTAAGTGTAGGAGTAGGGGAGTATCAGAGTAGAATATAGGTGACATCATGAGGGGGGTATATCTGAAAGACTGTAAGCTTATTGGAGGAGAGTGGCATGTGTTTGCTCTGAGTTGTTCTGAATTGGAAGAGGCATGTCTACAGTTGTCCTAGCTGAAACCCAGAAACTGAAGGTGTACGCCGTGGATATTTCTGAAATTTCTTGAAAACATGTGCGCACATGTGTGCGCGCCTGTAAACCTGTCTTAGCCTGTGTGCACGCGGGTGCATGTGTGTAAGCCTGTGTAAACTTGTGTGAACCCGTGTAAGCCTGTGTAAGCTGGTGTAAGCCTCTGTAAGCCAGTGTGCATGTGTGTGCGCTCGTGTCCACGTGTGTGCACTTGTTTGCCTGGTGCTGCCTCTTGTGGAAACAGAAAGGGAAAAGGAAGTCAAAGAAATAGTAGGAAGTTAATTAAGGAGAACTAGCAGAGCTGCCAGGTGAAATAAATCAGAATCAGCCAATTACACAGGCAGTACACTACCCCAGTCCAGTACTTAAAACTCTGCAAACAACATCCCCCCATGTTTTTCTCAAAAACACTGCAACACTGCAGTATACAGAGAGTGAAAACTTAAAAAGCTGAACTCAGACAAAGAAATGTTAGGGGTTGCCATTGCTATTATAAGGCAACATGTGCAAGATGCTGAGGGTGGTGCCATTGCGAATGCTGCTGAGCAATCCACAGTGAGGAGAAGGAGAAGAGTGTACAGACCCAGGGTAACCTACCAGGGACTACATGAGCTGGAGATAGTGGATTGCTATAGAGTGGACAGAGACTTCCTGCAGCAAATTGTTGAGCTGTGCAGGCCATGCCTCACACACAGAACCAACAGAGGGGAACCCATCCCAGTGGAAACCAAGGTATGTGTTGGCCTAAGAATACTAGCAACAGGTACCTTCCAGAGACCAACTGGTGATATGATGGGGGTTTCACAGGCATCAGCATCCAGGGTACTGCACCAGTTCCTGAATGCCATGTCAGCACATGTCGGTGATTATGCATATTTCCCCAATTCCCGTGAGGCATTGGCCAGCAATATATGTCTTTTCTGGCAAATAGCAGAATACCCTGAGGTAGTGGGTGCAATAGACTGCACGCACATATGCATCAAAGCACCAGCCGGTGAGCGGGGTAGGGCCTACAACAACCACAAGGGCTTCCCCTCCATCAACTGCCAGGTCATGTGCGATGCCCAGGGCATAATACTGAATGTGTGTGCTGGCTGCGCTGGAAGCTACCACGATTTCCATATCTGGCATCTGATGCAGCTGTACCAGACATTTGCCAATGGGGACATCCCTGATGGTCACCTAGTGGGGGATGCTGGATACACACTGGAGCTGTGGCTGATGACACCTATCAAAAATGCATACACACCTGTACAAGAATGCCATAATGAGGCACACACACAAACACGAAATGTAATTGAGCATGTGTTTGGGATGCTCAAGTCATGGTTCCAGTGCCTGGACACTTCTGGTGGAGCCTTGTAGTACTCACCAACTACATGTATGTAAATTGTCATGGTATGTGCTATGCTACACAATATGATCCTGTGAAAACAGCTGCAGCAGGAACAGCATGGAGCTGGGCCAAACAGCCCCCCACCATTGCCAAGGCCATCACAGTCAGAGTGTGACTCGGAGGAGGAACAACCTGACCCTGCTCCAATAGGCAGAAGGAGGCATGCCCAGTATGCCTTGGCCTTAGCAAGGAGGCAGCGCATAGCACATACACTAGCTTAGTATGAAACCTGAAAATGATACCTCTCTCTGACGTGCACATACAGTAAAAGGGATGCCTAACTTGACACTACCCGTTTTCAAACATGTATAGGGAGTGTACTATGTGCATCCGACATAGGCAGCCCTGCAGCACCACCTGAGGCATGATCACCATGGTTTAAGCAATATAAAGCAGTACTAAGCAGCTTTTACCACTATTTAGTATATGTAAACAAAATTGGCCGTGCCAACTAGCGGAACGTCGGGCAAAATTGCCCATGCCAATGTTGAGCAATGTTGGGCAAGTTCAGGCAAAGTTGAGCAAAGCCAGGTAAACATGCTCATATCTGCTTTACTGTTACTTAAGCAGTCTGGTCTGCCCAACATGAAAATAAAAACCAGTGACAGGGCTTGAACTCAGAACACTGTGTGCTATAGTCACAGTACTGAACCACTAAGCCATGACAGCATGTTACTGGACAGATACAGCTGGAGAATTGTACACTAATACAAACACAAAGAAATGCTGTATCATACCCCTAAAGAGGCATATGGGTAACCTCCCCCACAGGCCTATGCAGACAGAGAACAGCAGGCCAGGTGGTGTGATGTGGGTTGTGTAGGCTATGAAGTGACAATCTAGTATATGTGACACTGGATGCTAAGATGAGGAGTACAGTAGACTGCCTCAAGCCAGTATGATAGGCAACAGTACAGAATGATATGGTGTACCTTACATAGCAGTGCAGGCCTAGCAAATGTGTATAAGTGTCAGGTGAACCCCTCATCCTATGTACACCCACAATAACAATCAGGTGTGCCCCCAGGTAGAAATCTACAAAGAATAGCTGCCCCCCCGTATGTAGAAATGTTGATAAGTCTATGCAAAGTGTCTCATGGAAGCCCTGCAGGCACAGCATGATCCCTGTTGATTTATGACACAAAGGTGAGCCCTGCAGTAAAAATACAACTTCATTGTCCACACACATGTAGTATAAATGTCAATACCGGGCATGCTCACACATTTCAACAAATGTAGTGGATTTCAGACAGCAACATATTGAAAGGTCATACTGGGCATGCTCACACACTTAGGCCATGTCTGAGTACAGCAGTGGGCCATACATATCTGGCGGTTGCATGTTTACCCCAGGAACCTGTCACTATTCACCAAGCCTGCCTTGTGCACACAGTTATATGAAAACAGACACATATAATATATTGGAACCCTGTCATAATCAAACTATGTACCACAGGTACTTAAGTTGTTCACAGAAAGTGAAAAAGCAAAGAAGATCAATCAACCTGCAATCAGTATCATCAATAAACAATGTGCACCCTAAACATTATCCAATGCATGTTCTGTAAAAACTATCTGTGAAGGAGTCCATAGTGAACCATGATGCTTCCTTCTGCTATGTCATAAATAACAATGTACACTCATATATGTCCCGAGTCAGTGCAAACTCTAAATGACTGACATTGCCAGCATCCTGTCAGACAGGCTCATACATAATGTAACCCACTTTGTCTAGTCTGATGATGTCACCATCCTACAAATATACCTGTGGAAAAGAGAGCTCATAGTAGTCTGTATAGCGCAGCATGTTAATGTGTATTTCTCTAGTATCATAAAGTAGTTAGATAGCGGTTGGAATACTGCACTCGACAACTATGTGTGTCTGTGTGTGCTCTCCTTGGAGAGAAGTGACATTTTTGGAGACTAGTAAAACACCTTAAAAGTGGTATACTTATCTTTGTCTAGTCTGATGATGTCACCATCCTACAAATATACCTGTGGAAAAGTGAACTCACGGTAATGCGTATAGCGTGTCATGTTAATACATACTTTTCAAGTATCATAAAGTAATTAAGCAGGGATTTGAATCCTGCACTCGTCAACTGTGTGTGTATGTGATCTCCTTGAAAAAGACTGACCTTTTTGAAGACTAGTAAAACACCTTAAAAGTGGTATACTTATCTTTGTCGAGTCTGATGATGTCACCATCCTACAAATATACCTGTGGAAAAGTGAACTCAAGGTAATGCGTATAGCGTGTCATGTTAATACATACTTTTCAAGTATCATAAAGTAATTAGGCAGGGATTTGAATCCTGCACTCGTCAACTGTGTGTGTGATCTCCTTGAAAAAGACTGACCTTTTTGAAGACTAGTAAAACACCTTAAAAGTGGTATACTTATCTTTGTCGAGTCTGATGATGTCACCATCCTACAAATATACCTGTGGAAAAGTGAACTCACGGTAATGCGTATAGCGTGTCATGTTAATACATACTTTTCAAGTATCATAAAGTAATTAGGCAGGGATTTGAATCCTGCACTCGTCAACTGTGTGTGTATGTGATCTCCTTGAAAAAGACTGACCTTTTTGAAGACTAGTAAAACACCTTAAAAGTGGTATACTTATCTTTGTCGAGTCTGATGATGTCACCATCCTACAAATATACCTGTGGAAAAGTGAACTCACGGTAATGCGTATAGCGTGTCATGTTAATACATACTTTTCAAGTATCATAAAGTAATTAGGCAGGGATTTGAATCCTGCACTCGTCAACTGTGTGTGTATGTGATCTCCTTGAAAAAGAGTGACCCTTTTGAAGACTAGTAAAACACCTTAAAAGTGGTATACTTATCTTTGTCCAGTCTGATGATGTCACCATCCTACAAATATACCTGTGGAAAAAAAAGAACTCACAGTAATGTGTATAGCGCATCATGTTAATGCATACTTCTCTAGTATCATAAAGTAGTTAGACAGGGGTTTGAATCCTGCACTTGATGTGTGTGTAAGATCTCCTTGGAGAGGAATGACCATTTTGGAGACTAGTAAAACACCTTAAAAGTGGTATACCTATTTTTGTCTAGTCTGATGATGTCACCATCCTACAAATATACCTGTGGAAAAAAGCACTTATAGTAATGTGACAACAAATGTAGAAAAACAATAAACTAATAAAACAAACAAGGCGACTCTGTCAACATGCGGACTTATTTAATAACTTTCAATAAAAACAAAAAAACACAACTCAGAGCAGGCAACATACATAGATTGAATTAAAAGATACTGAGCGCTTTCACCCCTGCACAATAAAGGTATCTTCAGAGTATCAGTGACTTCACGTGACACATCAGTTAAATAATGAAGCTGGTCTCTGTTAACCAATCACAATAAGCCTTTGAACCAATGCTTCAATAAATCAAGGAAATAAATATTAATACTCAAATTCTAAAAATTCTGTCAAAAGATTCTGTCATAAAACATATATAACTTATAGTGGACATGAGACATCCGGGTGGTATTGTAATGGAAAACAGTAATACTATTGCTAATGATAAAAACATGTTTAAATAAATAACATAAAAACTATCAAATCTCAATATTGATACTTCATAAATAGTTCCCCTTCATATAACATGAGATTTATACTTCAAAATACTTAAAATTGAAATTTGTTCATTAATGCCAGGTGTATTATTGGCATTTAATCTTAACTGCCATAAACATTCTTTAACTTCTAAAAGAATGTTATTGTCACTTCCCTTACTTGAATTGTAAGGGATCCTGTCAATAACAAAAAATATAAATCTTTTAAAATCTTTACATTTGGTGCTATGTGTATACAGTGAATTGGTAACTTTTTTATTCTTTATGTCTCTATTGTGTTCCGTGATGCGATCCCTTAACCTCCTAATAGTTTTCCCAATATAGTAAGCTGGACAGGATAGACATGAGGCCAAGTATATTACCATTTTTGTGTTGCAGTTACAAAAACCTGGACACTTGATAGACCTACCATAATTTTGTACTGCAACACAGGGACCATCATTTATAAATTTACATGTCTTACAAAAACCATATTTACTCATTTTTGAATTCTTATAGGATGATTATTATAACAACTAGTCTCAAAATAGTCTTTTAAATTCTTACCCCTACTATATGTAACATTCGGGCAATTGCCTATTGTTTTCACAACTTCCGACTTATTCACAAAAACACTGGCCCATGTCTCATTTAATATATTGATTATTGTCCCAATACCACTCAAAATATCTCCAGCACAAGCACCAGTCCACATGATGTAAAACCAATTGAAATTTATTGTAAAAAATATCCGTTAAGCGCTTTCATCATACATAGACTTCATGATGAAGTCTGTGTATGATGAAAGCGCTTAACGGATATTTGTTCCTTAACAACTTCCAGACAATGCCACGAATCTTTAAGAATGTGTGGTAACATAGTTAAGGTGTCTCTACAATTAACATCAATATAATGGGCCACAGCCTCCAATTTTGATACTTTAGCTGAAACAATTGGTCTAAAAGGTGGATTATTTAAACTCTTATGAATTTTGGGTATACCAAAAATAGATGGAGTAATAGGAACCTCAACCAATAGATAATCATATTCATCCTTATTAATCATACCTTCCATCAAATATTCATATAATAACCAATCTACTTTTGTATAGGCCCTACACATCTCATATTTAGACACTTTTTGATAGGTTTCGCTGTCACTTAACATAGTAGTCATTTTATTTAAATAATCTATCTTAGACATTACCACAACCCCTCCACCTTTGTCTGGTTTCATAACTCTATATTGATCAGTTTTTGTCAACTCTCTCAGGCAAAATCTCTCAGCTGTAGTTAAATTGTCATTAACAGTCTTTGATTTTGAGAGAACTCTGCGTATTTGAACCTCACATAACATTTCAAATAAGTGGATAACCGGATTTTGTGGGGGTATGAAGGTACTGGTTCTTTTTAAAACACAACAAGCTGATTCAGGGTCAATTCTAGTGTTGTTGTCCATGGCAAAAAACAATTTCAAATTTAAAAGTCTTGTAAACATTTTTAGATTAATCAATATCTTGCCTATGTCCAACTTAAAACTAGGGACATAGGTAAAACCTTTTTTAAAAAGTGAAATATAATCAGAGCAAAATTCTATATCAGTATAATTATATAAAGAAAAAAACACCATCAACCACAATAGAGCAACTATCTTTTGGCTGGATACTACTTATATCCATGCTAGTACTAAAAATGAAACTACTATCATAATGTAGAACTTCTTCACTCATGATCTTCTCATTGTTAATAGCATGTTCGCCATCATTTTCCACTAAAGTGGTTACATAGCTCTCATAATCAGTACCTATAGTAGACCATTCACAAATGTTCTTATTGTAAATGGATAAGGTACATTCATGACTCACATATATTTCATCTAGTAATGTGAATCTGTCCTGCGCCTTAGAAAATCCCTGTACTGATACTGACCCTGATAACGGTCGCATATCCGTTCTGATCTCCTCAGTACTAGTTCTTGTAAAAAAACTTTGTCATTATCTTTAATTGATGTAACTTGTTTGTATTTCATATTATAATTATAATCTCTGTGCTGAACTGCATTATTATCATTACAACCATTATGCAATTCTATTGAGGCTGCTCTGTCACTATATTGCTGTCTAGCCCTTGTAATGTTTTTAAATTCTTTAAAATGAGTGTATACCCTTTTATTTGTGTAATCATTACTATCCCTGTGAAGCTTATTTTTTATTTCCAACCCTTTGTTGATAAATCTGTCCATGTCTTTAATGATATTATCAAAACAATGTTTATTATAGTCAAATAGCAAGTCATTCCTTATGCTGTTGTCAAACTTGTCACATGTCCACTATAAGTTATATATGTTTTATGACAGAATCTTTTGACAGAATTTTTAGAATTTGAGTATTAATATTTATTTCCTTGATTTATTGAGGTGTTGGTTCAATGGCTTATTGTGATTGGTTAACAGAGACCAGCTTCATTATTTAACTGATGTGTCACGTGAAGTCACTGATACTCTGAAGATACCCTTATTGTGCAGGGGTGAAAGCGCTCAGTATCTTTTAATTCAATCTATGTATGTTGCCTGCTCTGAGTTGTGTTTTTTTGTTTTTATTGAAAGTTATTAAATAAGTCCGCATGTTGACAGAGTCGCCTTGTTTGTTTTATTAACTTATAGTAATGTGTATAGTGCGTTGTATTAAGCCGTACTTTTCTAGTATCATAAAGCAATTAGGTAGGGGTTTGAGTCCTGCACTTGGTGAGTGCATGTGCTCTATGTGTGTGACACTGTTGGTCAATGTGTTGTGGGTTTTGTTTTTACTACTGTATGACATATCAGTATGACAACAGTATGTGCATTGCACATGTCATGTATCTGTGTGGCAAATACATATATGTACATGTGACCTCAATTACTTCATAGGTGGGAACCCTGCTTTCTCCATGAACACATCTGTTACCTTTGCCAGAGTGTGCTGCCATTTCTCAAACCTTAGGTCACATCTGCATGCTTGTGACAAGCCCAGCCACTGCAGTGATCCCTGGCCTAGGTCATCCATGTCACACACACTCATTACAGTTTCTATTGAATAGTGTGAGTGATGGTTTATGCCTGGGGTATATTTCAGACCTGTTCAAATGCAGCAAAGTCTGTCAATGATGGCTAGTCATTATAGGTGTACAACAAGTTTTGTTGATATGCATGCAGACCCCTTATTGCTTTTGTGATCCACCAAGGGACTTCAAAATACCTTTGGAAATGTGAATACCAAAGGACAGATGACGTAACACTTGGCTGTATGTACACATCGGTACCCGTTCAACATGTTGGGGGCTACTACCTATGTGGTACTGAGGGAATACTATGTTTAGTAAAGGTGGATGACTATGCTATAGTTGGCTTATAGCTTTACAGCATGGGTTGGACAACAGGTATCTGTCTGTATGATACTCTTGTGGAGGATGTGTGTGTCATCTGGAGAATGCATTGTAGGCCACAGTATGCATTTCCAGACATGGATGGACATATCCCTACTGTGTTTGCTTGTGCCTAAGAGAGCTATATGCCAAACAGGAGTGGTCCCAGGAATGGGTGCTGGTGAATACCACTGGTTACTGGCATAGTATAGTACCTGAAGGATCCAAATGTTACTGTGTGTCCTACATCTGTGTGTCAGTTGTCAAGACATCATCTAATGATTGTTTATGGTCAGGCTGTTGAGGTTATGTATACTACCAGAATGCAAACCAATGACAGATAGCAACAGTATCACCCACAGCACAGTGTCAAACCATGTCATACACATGTGTACCCAAGTTTCACAATGTGTGTAGTACAATGCATACTGGCCACCAATAAAAACTATGGAGTGTTAACACTGTGTAATACAGGGCATGTCACCCTTCCCTTGTGTCCACTATGCATGTACATGCGGACAGTGCACCTACACCATGTTCACAAATATACACCTGCAAGTCTGTTCTGCACACATCACACATGTACTGTCAACTGTCTAACACATGCTGCCAATACTACACACTTCAGCCAAGTGGCACTTGGATGGAAAATACATTATTGGAATTAACACTCGTGTAAACACTACTACATTGACAATCATAGCTTTAATGCATCATACCTGCTCATCTATACCTACAAGGATATCATTACACTTTACTGCTGACAACATGCTAACATGTCTATACTGCTATAAAGTCACCCTGTGCATCAGCACCATGTTAGCCTGTTCCTGGATCAATGTTACAGATGACAGGAGGTGGCACAGGGTTCATCATATGCACAGGGTGTGTTGTTGTTTTGCTAGAGGCCTATATTGAGCCATCCAATTGACATGTGTGTGTGTGTGTGTGTGTGTGTGTGTGTGTGTGTGTGTGTGTGTGTGTGTGTGTGTGTGTGTGAGTGCGTGTATGTGTGTGTGAGGGACAACAGTACTGAATGGGCCAATGTTGATGTAATGTGTGCGTGTATGCGTTAGCCCTAAGTGTCTGGTTTATGTGTGTGTATCTGCATGCACACAGTACCACCATGTGGCTGCCATATATGGGGATTTGTGGGACAGCCACAGACTGTACCTGCCAGGCTGTACAGATCACTGTCTCTGGCCACAGATACGGTACCTGTGCCTGGCAGCGGTGCTACTGGCAGCATCGGGTATTTAGCCAGACTGGGTACTATCCTCAGAGGTAGACAGATGTACACTGGAACCAGGTCCCTGCTGGGACTGGCCAGAGCCACGTTCACGTGGTCTTCTAGGATGGTCTATTGACAGCCTACCCCTAACATTGCTGAGGCTGATACTGGCACTACGGGAGCACTTGTGACTTGAGGGACATCCGCGGTAACTGCCAGCTGCTGATGTTGTTGGCATACGTCCATGTCAACGTCTCAACCATCCCACACTGTCCTGACACATGGGCATGACATTGCAGAGGACATCTAATATCTCACCCCAACATCTATCAATGACCTCGGTGTAATTATGAATGGCACCTGCTAGGTCACGAATACTGTCATTTAAAGCGATGTTATGTGCCCTGTGTGCCCTTAGTCCCTGTCTGGTGTACCGTTCCATACGTGCCTGTGCCTGCATGACAGCCTGGAACATATGTGAGGTTGTAAGACTTGTGGGGGGATGTCTGTCAGGGGCATTATGACCAGCAGTGCTCCGACCAGAACCCCTGGACATCTGCCTATGTGGTACCATTCCAGACATCTGGGTATTGCTCCTTTCTGGGGATGCATGTGCCATAGATACCACACTATCCTGGCCAATGCCTACTGTATGCTGTCTCTCAGCTAAGGGCATTGGTGATGATGGATGTACTGGCAGTATGAATGTGTGCATAGATGGTGTGGACACTTGTGTACTATCGATTGGTGGCCCAACAACAGACCCTGGAAAACATGCCTGTGTCACAACACACGTATCATCATTGTCACTATTTGTGGCAGTGTCATTAGGTTCCCTGCTGCATTGAACCAGCCCAACCTCAGCACCTGTGAGAGGAAGACAGGAAACATACTTTACAACCTTTACATGATGTCAGCACACATGCACACATGCACACATGAACACATGAACACATGTACACATGCACACATGCACACATGCACACATGAACACATGAACACATGCAGACATTCACACATGCACACAAATACACTTCTCACTAAAGCAGACACACACACACACACACACACACACACACACACACACACGCACAACCAGCAATCCAGAACATACTCAATAGTGGTTGATGGTGGGGTACAGTATCACAAGCCAAACAGTCATATCACACGTCTGAGCATGCAGGATGTGTGTTGCTCAACAGCATGCAGTGTGAGTGTAGAGAGTCCTTGCTAATAATAGTATACACAGCTTTGATTCATGTGTGTTGTTGTACAGTGATTGGCCTCACCCTGGAATGCAATGTGTACATGGACACAACATTGCTGTGCAAGTATTAAATGCTCTTCAATGTCCTGTGCACCATCACTCACAGGTATACATACCATGGCTGGATGTGTATCTGTGTGTCACATAGATATCCATTTCTGATTAGAGCGTCTGTGTCTTAAGCAGATAATTGTGGATACAGGTTTAGCTCATGCATGCTATGTATACACACAGGATGAGTGGTGCATGTATATGTGACAGAATACCATTGCTCAACATAGCCATTGTACAACACAACTGCAACATTAAACATCACACATACCCAATGTTAGCATTACAATACATAGATGTGTCACTTTGTGCAAATGGTAATTGCTATGCATATTGTGTATAGGTGCATATATTTGCACACACACAATATTGAGGTGTATTGCAATGAATGCTATGTGTAGTACTGTGGTTACTGTAACTGGATGGGGTGTAGTACCATGAGCCATCATCAGGCAGCATCATTTGGTCAATCAAGGCCACTAATGTGTGCCAGATGGGCAACTATCATGCTGTACCTAAACTGCAGTACCATGGCTACATTCACCATTTCACAGTCAGTTGTTACATGGGTATGTAAGGTGTCCAATAGGGAGCATTGCCTAACATGAATGTGTTGTGTGTTGAAGAGTGTTGCACCGCCCCATGATAGGCCTCTACCCCTCAGGTATATTATGTGTGCTGTGTGGATGACATTTGGGATACTGGAGTCTGACCTTATAGATGTGCCATGTGTAGCATATTAACGTGTACTCCGTATGAGAAAGTTGTGTATGTTGTGTGCATGTGTATTGACTCTGCCTATACAATGTCCAGTACATTGTAGACACAATTGTTTGGGATGTTATGTGTATTGCATGTGTTTGAGGCAGATACTCATGTTACTGGGATGTGCATAGTCCCACAGCAAACATGCACAGCATGCATTATGTGTAGGTGTGTTACATGTGTATATGGCCTACACCTCACCTATGACATGCACATTTTATTTGCTATATTAAATGTAGAACATTCACCAGCATGGGTCTGCTGCCTTGCTGTCACACTAGAGGGACCTACAAGGATATGAGACAGTTTGTCAGTGGCAACAACTATGGCATTGCTACTGTGGGTTTGCAATCTTACAGTAGTACAACAATTGACAGTTACAGGCCTACAGATTATGTTCCAAATTATCAGTATTGCACAACACCAGGCTCCACATCTTATAACTACACTGTACACATCTCACATATGCATGATCTACCAATCGAGGTAACAGTATTCTACAGATATGCCATGTTACCTGCATGCTCCGTGTCAACTTGCTGGGTGACTCCGGCCTCCATGATGACACGTGTGTTGTTGTTGTTGGCCAGGAGCCACCATGCTGAGGAGCAGCTCCTCCACTCTGGTGAGGGGGGGGGTGTATGGGTGCCCAACCACCTGCGGCAAGCTGTTGTCTGCGGACATCAGATGCACGCTGCCGGACATGCCTAAGTAAATCACTACAGTGATGGCTTACCTGCTCATATGTCCGGTTATGCATGCCTATGTCATGTACCCTATGGACAACATCTTGCCACAGTGCAGTCCACTCATGCTGGCCCTGGCTGGTTCTGGAGAACAGCAGGCTGTGATGTTGCACCAGGCTGGATATTACAATTTCATCCTCCGCTAAAGTGTAAGCAGGGTTATGATGGTGAGCCATGACCATGGAAGACAATGAAACAATATGTGTGAGCAAGTCATGTGGGAAGCTTAACATTCTAAAGTACAGATATCACTAAACTGCTATATGTAGTAACCTATTGGCTGTCGGAGGATACACACTTTTAATACCACATATCAGTGCTCAGCCCACAACTGCCTGACAGTGCCTGGCACGTTCTATATATTAAACCATGTTCTGCACATCACTAAGAGAAACCAGTATGTAAGACTATACAGCAGTACATGGCACACTGTATGCAACACAATGCACCACCTAGCCACAGGAGGTATATATCAAGCTAATGCATAAAGAAATTTGTCATCCATTGCAATGATTGCAAAGTCCAGTTACAGTATTACCAGTATACCACACTAGTTGTTGATGGCAAACCCCTGCTTAACATATGTGCACATTCGTCAATATAGGTGGCATACTGCTGTACTAAACTATACATATTGCTAGATATGCACTTATATCCTGTAACACACATATGTCCAAGGCCATGTTACAGGCATACCCACATACACATCAGACATATATACAAGACACAAAAGTATGGCAACCCAGATGAGCTTTACCCATGTACTATACAGTACTGTGTGTCAATACTTACAAAACCTTATGCCTGAGGTATGTAATCTGTGAGGACTACAGGGAACACACAAAACAGTGGTTCCAAGCAATGTGGATATACACCATACTGTGCTGTTTAGGCCTACAGCTTCAGGTAGTACTACAGTTCATATGGGATTTGTATTCACCAGCAGTAACAATCAATAAGCATACATGTAATGCTTTAGCCTACAATGGCACACCCCAGTCAACACCAAGGGATTACATCAGACTGTATGCCATACTGCTTTTCCTGCCTAGCAATAGCATACATATCTTTTTCTGGGATCAGAGCTAGTACACAAAATACCTTGACAGAAACAGTTTCCCATTAGGCTATCACACATATACACAACTTTGACACATTCACCAACACATTCACCATCACACTCAGTCAACCTCACATAGCAATTATTGCAACAAGCACATGTGGGTGTATATCGTTCATAGGTAGGTAATAGGCTATTAGCCCTAGGGCCTATAGAAGCCTAGCCATACGGTACACTGGCCTTCAACACCCATATAATTTAATTTCATGTGCCCCTGTCATGCAGAGCCACAGAGGTTATTCCCAGGGTGTATTTCCTATCTCCCATCCAATCATCAGGATTATTCATGATGACTGCTAACAAAGAGCTTTGTTTGCTATTGATAGGTAGTTTGTTCCAGAGTATGGTATGTCTCTGCGATAGGAATCTATCACTCCAGCATGTTCTGTTTATTGAGGTTACAAGGTTTATGTCCCTAGAGCGTGTAGCTTGAAGGGATTGTGATCTGTTTACATGGAGCATGTCCAACACCTCTAGATTTGGCATAGTGTTGTATGTTAGTCAGAGGTCACCTCTGGGTAGGTGGTATGCGGCACAGTGTAGCTGTGGTTTTGTGAGACGGTCTGCATAGGGCATCTGTTTGACTCTGGTAATACTCTTTGTGAGGTATGTGTGTGGTGTCTCCTGTTGCTGTAGATGTCTTGTGAGGTACATACCAAAAGGGGTATTGTACTCTATAATGGGTTTTATGAGTGAAGAGTAGAGGGGAACACTGCCCTCTTTTTCCCTGGATGACATACCTTTTGTGATGACGTGTGGCATGTAGACAGATTACATCACTAGTATGGGACTGTGATTATCAAAAGGGAGACTACTGTCCACCTGTGTCCCGTGGTCTTATATCACACTTTCAATGTTAAGTAGACTACCACCTATGTGGTAGTTCATGGGTACAGGGTTTTTAACAAAAGGGATGCCAATGCATTTTTGCATTGAGCTTGAGGCCATGGCTTTGGCACTAGGTATCTGTCGCAGTAAATATGACACTGTCTCTCTCTTTCTCTCTCTCTCTCTCTCTCTCTCTATCTCTCTCTCTCTCTATATATATATATATATATATATATATATATATATATATATATATATATTTATATTTACATATACACGTACATATAAACATCCATTGGTGTACATATAGATATACATATAGGCACATATACAGTCCACCCTTCATGGTGGGAATATCAATTATGCATAAGTTGTGAGATATACAGTTATGTAATAATATTGCACAGTCTTGTGCGGAATGCATTGAAGGTGTTCTCAGCCCATGTAGCTTTAGCAGGCCTCACTGGCTGCAACACTGCAAACCAAACAAATCATACCCACAGCGTTTAACCACCACATGTTATATACCAGCCATATGTCCATCCTTTACAAACAGTTGCAGTATGTCCCTTGCTCTATACACAGGTACAGATGCTAATATATCTGACACAGAAATATCTCCCCATATGCGTGTGCCATACACACACAAAGTCGACACTGTTGTAACTCCCTGGACCTCACGGCTGACCTGTTGGGCCTTGCTGCAACATGAGCAGGTGTCGCATGTGTGCACACAGTAATATTAGAGGGAGTATATATAGCTGCAAATGCTAGGTTAGTATTCTAGCCTGGTACAGCATTTGCCAATGCTAAGCTACACGTTAATATGACTATCATGCATGTGTTACTCTGTCACATCCATGTTTATATAGCTGTATGCGCTACTCCCCAAACAGCCATTGTACACACTACCGTACAGAACACAGATAACATGATCAGATGTTTTCCATTTAATTCTGAGCTACACATGTCACAGTTATGTCCCACTGCACACAACTACACACTAATTCGTCCATGGCAATAGTTATGCAGAGCATCTGTGCATAGATACATACTGCTGCCACATATGCATGTTTCAAAGTATGTACAGTACTCTTCAAAAATTCTACTACTTTCCAGTAAATACATATCTGTTACATACCTTTCATTTGTAGTTTTCAGTTCCGTGTGTCTTTTTTTAAATAATTTGTTTGTTTTGTTTTTTGTTAGTTATTATTTCATTGATTTTATTATTTTTTTTTTTAGTTATTAATTAAATAATTACTTTTTTTTAGTTATTACTTAACTTTTTTTGTAGGCATTAATTATTATTTTTTTAAATGTATTTTTTTTGGTTCCTCTTGATGGTGTCAGTGTCGGTATCTGTGTATCTGTATCTCTCTCTCTCTCTCTCTCTCTGTTGCATGACCTGCAATGGAATGATTGCATGTGTGGACAGCAAGTACAGTCTGCTTTTATAGGTATCTGCACATGTGCATGTGATGACCTCTGCACCAATTGGTGCCCACCATTTGTTAATTGCATGCTGCCTGCTGTGTGGTAATTGCAGTACTCACTGTCATAGCAACCCAGTGCTATAAATTACTAAGTTAGGTAGTCGTAGCCCTTTCAGCTTTACAGAGTGGGGCCCATGCTTGTTTGCTGCGGACACCGTTGTTTTAGTCAGAAGGTTGGTATACTTCTTACATCTGAAGCTAGGAGTGTAGCCAGTGATTTACATGTTGTACTCAGACCTGAATGTTGCCACTTCCAGTACACAGTTGTCAGTGTAGAGTTGTACTCATCCCTACAAATGCTAACACAAGATACATGGGAGTATGTAGTTTATTTTCTACTTATACAACTAACTGCCATACAAATGTAGTTATTGAGATGTATTCTTTTGGCACATTAACTGTTTGTGAACTGTTATACTGTGAATATTAATGTACTCACTTCTGCACAGTTTGTGCTTTTTTATTATTGACATTAGCACAGGATGCTCAAGAAAACTGGACAATTCCAGTACTGAATATGCCTACCTACATCCTTGGTAGACCCTGAACACACAGGTATATTGTACATTTGTGTGGGGATGCAGACATGCAGTGAGCATTATGTCTTATTGTGTGAATGTTATCTTACTGGACTTAAAGGGTTGGTGTGTACCTGTTAGTTTATCAAGGCAGGTAGTCTGTCTGCATAGCTCCCAACTGTTAACCTATCCTGATGGTAGCCAGATGTTCCCCTGTTATTCTTTGTCTGTGCAACCCACAGGTATTTTCAGCACTCGTACAATGGCATTGTTACAGTCGGTTGCTACCAGTACATAGCTACATCCTTTGGTATTTCTATGTTGTACTCCTACATAAGGTTATAATTGTGGAACTCCTTCCAAAGCTATTTGCACAGCATGTAACAGCAGAAAAGCTGATAGACCTGTGTGTTTCTACCTCTGCCAGGACTCTGAAACACTCAGATACACATTTGAATGGAGTCAGGGAAAGGTAGGTAAAAGTGAGGTACACCTTCCAAATAATAGAGACAGTAAGTGGAGACTTTGAGAGAACCAGTGCATATGGATTACTACACCTTTCCTGAAGTACAAGCATGTCTAACTCTTATTATTGTATTATTCATTAAGTGCAATACGCCACCTTTCTGCCTAATGTCAGTACTTTTCAGAGGGATTCAGAGGGGGACAGCTAACATATGTTTCACAATCAGGGACATCCCTGAAAAGTAGTCACAGTTGGGACGTATGGCCTCTGCCCTAATCAGATATGCCAGTGTTTGTCCTGCTATGATACTGTGTGGGGGTTGTAAAGTGCTGCTGTAACATTATTTCCTGCTAGAATGGCTGCTTCTCTTATCACAGTCATGTAATTCAATTCCACAGCAACTGCTGATAAAGATCCACACAAGAAGTTTTGTGTTATGACATTCCTATTTTTCCTTTACATTCGCTCATTGTGATGTATGATATATTTATTTCAGCACCAACTTGTTGCATGTCTACTGTGGCTTAGTGGTACTTCATGCAGTTTAGTGTGTCCAAGGTCTGGGGTTCAAGACTGACAGAGGTGTTATATTTTGCTGCTGAGCAGAACAAGGGCCCTGACTTACAGAGTGACTAAGGTGATTTTAAGCAATTGTAAGTGGGTTTGCGTGGGTTTGCATGATGCCTAGCAATGCTTAAGTAAGTGCACAGAAGCGCACCCTCATGCAAACCCGCTAACTACTGTTTAAAAGTGCTTACTCCTGCTAATGCCCACGCTCATTTCTTTGAAAGAAAAGAAAATGGGGAGATAGGAAAGTGGTTAAAAAGAGGCACAAAGAGGTAAAGACAGCAGGGAAAACAGCTCAGAATGTGCAGGACGGTTGTAGGGAAGGTCCATAGCTGCCAATATCTTTAATGTCAACAGCTGTGCATGTTCAATAAATTTGGAGGGAAATTGGAAACCTTCCACCCCTGAAAGAGGGGTGAGGACAACAAAGTATGTTGTACTGCCAATTAAATTACAGTTTATGTGTCCATTGGTCATGTGTACAAAATGGGCAGCTATGTATGGGGCATCATTTTTTTTGTGGGAACAGATTACCCTTTTTTTCAGGTGAGAGTCGAATGTGGGGTAGGGGAAGTAGATATATTTGGGAGGTAGGTTGGGGAGGTAAACAGACAAGACAAACAAGATGCATACAGGGGCGGAATATGACACATGTGGTGGGTGAACACCATTGACAGGGAAGGATGTTTGGAAATCACAAGCCTATGAGCCCACAGATGGCAACAGTGGAACTGAGATCCTCACCCATGGGCAGTTACCAATGCACCTTCACAGCCCAGAGAGTGGCTGTGCTGGGCGCTGCATAGGAGGGGCAGGCTCACCCATGAGTCGAGCCACCCATGCCCCAAGCTGGCATAGAGGATCAGCGACAGAACGATCGATCTCCCTATGCACCACAACCGAGACCATTCGGAGGGTGATAGGTGGCTCTCCTCCACCCATGCTTGCACGGGGGGATGAGCCCCATCCCTTGCAGTGCTTCCACCTGAAGGTGGCACAGGACCAACAGAGGAGGAGGTCCCAAACTGGACACTGGACCTGCTGGTGCCAGGTGCCATCGCCAGCTGAGGTGGGACAGGAGGGTCCACTGGGAACGGCCTTCCCATGCATTCTATGTTTTGGAGGATTTAATGAAAGTATGGGTTAGTAACAGTCAACAGTATTCCCAATTAGTTATAACAGCATGCAGAAGTATTCTCATTAACCAAACACACCAGAGTTCCAACAGTTGAATAGCAAGCATAACACATGCATATATAGAAGTGGACATTACAACAGAATGCTGGTTTAAGTGATGGCAACAGGCCACCAATATTGTGGTATTTGAACAGGGCACATGCATCGAAATAAATG